>NW_010146290.1:0-76072 GCF_000699245.1 Pterocles gutturalis
TGGGATTGGCTTCCTTGTGTCCTTAATTGCTTTTCATATCCTTGTTCTTTAAGGAGAATGGCCGTTGTTGCCTGGTCTTTACCTCCCAGATCGTTACAATTCGCAGCCTCTCTCGGCTTTATCGTAAATAGGTTTTTCCTGCAAATCACCTCGTCTGCTAATGTGTCACTGGCAGCCACTCGGGGAGAGCCGGGTCCCAGGAGGTTACCTGAACCCTTGGGAGCTCTTTCTTTGCACTTAACTCAGCTGTGTGCCAGGTTTTCATTAGAACCCGATAACTGGTAAACTATTGTAGGACGCTGCAATATTTTCATTGCTTGTGATTTATTTTCCTGTGAAGTAGTGGTCATGTTATGTAGGTTATCTCTGGCTGGAGTGACGTAGAAGCTGTGCTCCGGTGAAGTGATTTACCACAGCTGGAACCATGTGTGTAATGTACTTCTAGCCTCTCTGTTATGTATGCTAAATGTCATGAAATATTACTGTCGAGTGTTTAATACACCAGTGCATAGCAGGAGATGGTATCAGATTAATTACACTTGTAGAGTATATAAATCACAGCTTTGAAGCTGCGGTTGTTAAAGTGCATATGCTTCTTTATATGCTGCTTCTAAGGGTGTCAGGTGAGCTGCTGGCTGCACTGCTCAGGCTTGTTACCTTCAGCAGAGATGAAGTATTTGCATTTCCCAGCTTTCCTGAGGCTTTACAGTCTTAGGGGAAAAAAAAAAAAACAAAAACAAAACAGTACAAACTTGTAGCAAAAAACAACGTTAGGCCAGTACAAAGCTGCGAACAAGGCCAATGTTAAAATGCAGTTATGGAAGTTCATGTGTGGGGTTAGCGTGTGGTGGTGTGCTCTCCTCTTCCAGTGAGTTATAGCTGTTCCCACTACTACAGCCCTCCACTGCTGCATTTAGAGGACTTTCTGTTCTGGTTGTTTTCTCCATCTTCTCTATCTGACCTGCACATTCAAAGTCTTGAGGGACACTTTGTGTTTGAGTGTACTTTTCCACCAGAATTTTCTGGTGGTTAGAATCTGTTCTTCCTACCAAGGACCTTGGGGTAAGCACCTCTTACTGCAGTTCCTTAGGTTCGTGTTTTTTTTGGTTTTTTGTTTTTTTGTTTTTTTTTTTTTTCCCCTCTCTTTTCCATTCTTTGAGACTTTGAACAAAGCTGTATTCCTGTAAGATGTGCACTTCAAAACACCTCTCTATCCTCCTTTCCCTCCTTGTTTTACCCCTTCAAGGATTACGTTAATATTCCAAACTTTCTCCTGCTGGTAATGGGATTAAGGTCTGAGATAGTGTCTGCTCAAAATTAGTGAGGAATTTTTCACTGGAGAAGGAGGGACCTTTTGGAAGTGAGAAAGAAGGCAGGCCCTTTCCTTAGTGCTTTGTTACATTTGCTAGATGATCTTGTTACATTTGTTAGCTGATCTCCAAGCGGTGCCAGAAATTGACACAGGTCAGTTTGCTTCTTAACAGCATTTATTTTGTTACCAGCTACATAAAACTGTATCATGCTTAGAACTTGCATGTGTAATATGTATTTCACATGTGATGCAGAGAATGCATCCTGCTCTGCTTACAGCTTCCTCTTGCTAACAGAAAGGTTTAAGATGCTATTACATGAACTGTTGCACTATTCACTTTATTATCAAAACAGAAAACTTAAAGTATACATACCTAACTGGTGTGCTTAGCTTTGCAAATACCAAACACTTGCAATTCAGTGGTTATATCTAGTCACAGCAGGTGTTCTATAGTACATGTGCACAGAGACCCTCAGGAAGACCTTCGTGTGAAAAGAAGGGGTGACAATTTCATGCTTGCCAGTAGGCAAGAATTTGGCTGTTCTATAATCTGTGTATTCCTCCTATACTGCTTCTTTGCATCTGTTTTCAACTCATTTTCTTCCTTATCTCTATTTTTTCAAAAGACATCTGTTTATGACCCTTTTTACATTTCTATGACCAAAGCGTAGTCTGGTCTGGAACTACTAGTGGCTCTTTTAGATGAAGATGAAAAAAATAACAACAACCTGTATGTGTTATGAGAAATTTCTTATGCACATCTCTGTCCCTGTGGCCCAGGCCATTAATACCAGAATTCTTTTTCTTGTCAGACTTGGTGGCATCGTATCCAAATTTTGCTAAATCAAGCTGGATTCTTTCCGAAATCTTTGTGCAATACTTCCTTAGAATTCGGCTGGTATGAGCAGTCATTTAATGCTGCTGTCTTCTGTTGAGTTAAAAAGCTTCACAAACATGTAAACATATTTAGAACAAAGGTAAGCTATTCATGCAGTCAATGTCAATGACACCGGTGTGTTCAGGAGAATCTTGAAAGTCTAAGGATAGTCACCTGCCAAGGGGAAGAGTAGGATGTGAGCTGACTAGCCAGTATATAATCTTCACAGAAAAACTTTTGTAGCTAGTGCTTCTCCTTAAAAGTATTTAACAACAAACTCTACCCACTTCTATAAACTTAAACTCTTAACCTAACTGAAATGGAAACTTCACAAATGCCAAAACTGAGTATCTCTGGAGAAGACATGCCTTGGTTCTTGAAAAAATAAATGAGTAAAACAAAAGCTTATAATGGTTGCCCGGTATTATTCGAATCAGGCTCAGGTCTGTGATTGATTTTGACTAGTATACAGTGATTTTTACATTGTATTGAAAGAAAAGCTATCATGTTCCTTTTCAGAATTATTTGCATTTAGAAAATATTTGAACTAGTTTAGAGGTGCTAGGGGATCCTTTTCCCTGAGTGAGATACTGTGTGATGGGTTAATGGCACAACCTGATTCAGATCTCCCTGTCTGCAGTCTGTGTGAATGTCCATACAAAATATGTGTGTGCACAACTTCGGTATCAAGAGGATAATAATTTTTGAAGGTTTTTTTTGGGTGCCTTATGTACAACTTATTATGCTCTTGTTTTAACGGATAATGAAGTGTTGATTTTTATTCTGTTTAAAACAAATGAGGGAAAAATTGGCTTCAGAGGTTTTGAGAGCTAGAACTGGCTGTGTGGTGTTTCAGATGCGAGTGTGTGTAAGATAATATTCTAATGTTTATTCTTAGCTATCGGGAGCTCATCCTGCCTCTCTAGTATGAGGATGCACTGGTGTTTTGTGCTTGTGATACCTGCTGTAAAGGATGTTGTAAAGGCTCACCTTTGGCCTTAACTTGTGTAACCCTGCGTGTCAGTGTGGCAGGATGGGAGTCCTTTACAGACTGGGATACACCTCACTGCTTTGATTTCTTTTTTTCTTTTTTTAGTTAAAGCTAGGAAAAAATACCTTGACAAGAGTGCAAAACTATTACTTCATGGAAGACTGTTACATCATTCATTACTAAACTAACAGGATTTGTTGTTGGTATAAACTACCTGCTTTTTTTTTTTTTTTTTTTTCCCCAAACTGGAAAAAACTGGATGTCTTACAGCCTCTTGTCCCTGAAATGACCTTGTTTTTGCTGACATCTTTTGGTCTCAGTTTAGCTTTTTGACAGGATGGTGTCTCGTAGTTTTGTGCAGGTTTGTGTTTAACCACCTTGTTTTGGAGTTTTCCAGATAAAACTCCTTTCTTGTTTGTTGTGACCTTTTTGGTTTCATCCAGTTTGCTTGCTTTCCAATTTCCACTCTTCTCGTGCAAGTGTCTGTTCTCCACTGCTGTTGCTTCATTCTGGTGTCACTGATTACAGAAGTTCTTTTGTCTGTCAATATATACCGTATCTGTTATATCCCTCCGAGTGTGACTTTCACCTCCTGATTTTTTTTTCCTGTTGCTGATGACTTTGTCCTTGTAATGATGTTGCTTGATTTACTGTTGTTAGCTGTTGCTCAGGCTTCAAACTCTATTTCAAATCTGGCTGCTTTCCTTTGAACTCAGGAGCTGAATAGGTTTTTTGGGAGTTTTTATTTTCTCACAGGATAGGATATAAAAATTAATATGCTTAACTTGCGATCAGTGCAGCAAAGGGGTTTTTTTTTTTAGACTTTTATAAAATATATTTTCTGTTAACTTGAATGCTGCTATAGTATGTTAACAATTTACATTTGTGTAAAAATAGTCAACACAGGATTGCCTTATGTGTCTGATTGTGAATCTTCATACATGGAGAGGAAGGCCAGCTGTTCTTTTCTCATCAAAATGTGTTAGTTGATATTACACTGTTAGTAAGTAGGTGCCCTTAAATCCTAGTAGTAATAAGAAAATGATAAATAGTAATTTCTTATGCAGAGGAAACACAGTAATTTGTTGTTCGACTCTAGTATATGTGTGTTCGTAGCAGAATGCAAGTGCTTCCTGAAGACAGCTGATGATAACTGCAGATGTGGAGCTGCAGAGGAATAAGCTTTCTACAAGGATATTTCAGAAGAGCAAAAACAAAATTCCTGGAGGTGAAATACTCTTCCTCAGACAGTTTGTCTGACACATTAATGAACCATTGTTTACTTATTAAAGTTCCTCTACCTTAGTATTGGAGGTTGCTTTATTTCCTTAATGCTACTCTTGAGACTAAATAAGTACTTTCTTACAGAGTACTTTTTATACTCGAGTAATGCAGGATCAGAAGAAGTTGCTTATGCACTTAAGTAATGCCAGAGCAAAGTTATGCTTGTGCTTTACTTCTCCCTAAATCCTTCTCTGCCTACTTCAGTTTCTGATAAGAATATGTGCAAATAGGGTACATATAGGATGTTTTATGGTGAGAACATCATAGGCACAAGTCTATTATTTACCTGGCAGAAAGTATGATTCAATCATAATCTACAAAAATAATATTTTACAGGAAAGTCTTAGTGTTAGTGTGGAATTTAGCAAAAAATCTATTCTTGTGGTTTGAGAACTGATGCCATTTTCATGAAGAGTGTGGTTTAAAGTATTCATCTAGTGCTTAAAGAACTTTAGCTTTCTTGGCCTATAAACTACATGTCATTGCTTTAAATACACCAGTATTTGTGAACTTCCTTATGGATTAAAATAAAGTCTTATGTAATGAAGCTAAGGTGGGGTTTTTTTTATAGGTGTGACCATTTAACTTTTTATCAAAGGCTTTACCATTCTTCTTAGCAAAACATTTGAAAACTTTAGTAGAAGTTTATGCAGTCAATCAGTGTTCATGACCTGTTTTCTCCAGTAGTGACTCAATTCTGTTTTTTTACAGTTGATGACAGTTACTCTTTGGGTTCAGGAATGATTGTGTATTATTTCAATCTAAACCACAGATTCTGATACACACTATGTAGGTATAACCTGTAAATGTGAATTCATTTGGGTTTCAGGAATGTCACATAATAGGGAACTTGCCCTTTGAGGATAAAGGACAATTTTAACTATCTTTGTTCTAACCATCTTCCTATTCTAGACCTCCAGATAGCTTATCCACTGACAATCTTAAAATTATTCCTCCCATCCTTCTATATTGGGAAAGTGGCTTTCCCTGTGAAATCTACCTCTTCACTGCACTTGCAAACTATTTTATTCTCTTAAAAAAAAAAAAAAAGCCTAAACAAACAACCCAAACACCACAAACAACCAAACCAAGGCCCCTAACACCAACAAAAAAACAACCAAACAAACAAAACCACCCCAACAAAAACCATATATACAACATCAGTGTCTCCTTTGGCAAGATACTCTTGATGGAAGAACAATGCTTGCTGTTAAAAGGCAAGCAAAACATTCTTATATCTTCAGTGCCTGGACTTCAGAAGTTGCTTTGACTCTCAACTTCTTACTTTGGGCTCTGCAAAGAATGTACCATTTTTAAACAGCTGTAGCACAGCAATATTCCAAACTGGTCATGTGGGAAGACCATGGATGCATGGCCTCTGCCCAAGGAAGCAAGAAATGCCAGCATTGCTGCTGTCGGTAGTCTTTTATGCCAAAATAAATCTTTGGTTCTACCACTCTGATGCATGAGCTTTGGCTTTCCAGTTTTATCTGGCTTCACCTCTGACTCTCAGATTTTCTGTGATAAGGGGTGAACTGTGTATGACCACACATTTACAGTAAAATGTCAGAGTGGAGCTTTTTTAACAGGAGGAACTATTGTTCAATGTGATGAAGAATAGAAATGGAACTGCTGAGAAGATAGTGGCTGTGGAAAGGGAGGTCCTGTTTAAAAGGAAACAAAATCATGATGAATGCAAATAAGCATTTATTGGAAATGAGGAGTCTTAGCTGTTCTGTTTGATAGGCATCTCTAAAATGCCAGAATTAAATAAGTTTGTCACAGGGTCATTGTTGGATTTAAGATGTGAAGGTTGAAAATAATAGTGATATAAAAAATCACTGTAATACAATTATTTTAGTATTTTCAACACTTGTTTAGCCTAGTTACAAGGAATTAAACTGAGTAACAAGTTAAAATGCATAACTAACAGGCAAGAACATCCAAAAGGCAGGAGCAGATCTGAGATGCAGGACAGTACAGGTCTGGATGGCAGTTCTGTACTCTCCGGGATAGAAACACAGCTGAACATGGTTGGCTAGGGACAGGTGGTAGTACTAGTCAAGAACAGAAGAAAGGACAGACACAATTATTCAAGAATGTAAAAATTCTGATAGCCAGGGGAAGCAGCACTGTTTCTTTGAGTAATTACATTTTGGTCACTGAGCAGTATTGCCAGTTATCCTGCACCAGGGGTGTGTAGATTATGGTTTTGTTTGTCTTTGGAATTAGATGAAGGTATCAACAGCACAGAAAAACCTCTACGTGTTGGAAATAGTAACAAAATTTGTCAAATCCCATATACCGTAGATTATTTTTTTCATCAGCTTTTCGTAATTTGTGGTACTGTGGACAATCAACATCTCAAATTGCCATCTATAAGAGAAAGTGAGATCAGCTCATGGTCAGCATTTCAGTTTAGAAGTGCCATTGCCACCAAGAGAGTATGAGTTTTCTAAGCATATTGAAGCTTTTTTGTATTATTCAGTTCTTCTTAGCCTTCAAAGTGTTAGACTTTCCCCAGGTACAAACTAATAGACAAGATCTGTACTTGTCCACTGGATGAAAACATATGCCTTGCACTTTAAGCATGATGTGCAAAAAGGTGATTGGCAAAATACACGTCTCTGGCAAAATGCATTTACTTTTTAAGCTGAGGACTAGCTTGGGAATGGAAGAAATGTTTTCCACTGTCAATTTTTATTGGTTTTTAAATGCACTAGGGGTGATTATTCTTCTCTCACTGAATACTGAGTGAGAATTAGTGGCAAGTAACACAAAGTAAAATGTTTGTGTGGAACCAAGCCAAAAGTGTGTGTGTGTTTCTGAAGCCTTCTGCTCTGTGAGGTTAGTTGTTCTTGTCTTTTCTGCAGGGTAAACCTGTGTCATTTAGGGGTTCTGTTGAATGCTATTGCAGGAAAAATCTGATGGATAGATCTCCTTTTCCTGACCTCCCAGAGTAACTACTGTAGCTTTTCAAACCTATGTGCCCAAAAGCAATACCAAATTGTATTCATTGAAAGCATACTAAATTTGTAAATGTATAATATTAAACTTGAAAGTTACCTTTCAGTGTCCTTAGAATTTTCTTTTATTGTATTTTCTTATGCCTTGTGCTGGAAAATTCTGCAGTATATCTTCAAAGGCTCCTGTTAAGAGAGAGGGCATTGATACCATTTACGGTTAGGTGACAACTAGCAGACAGTGAACAGTGATGTTACTAACCTAATGTCACTCTGTAAAGGTAATCTTCATAGGCTACGTTATTAGAGACAAGTTGTGTCTGTAGAAGTGTTTTTACAAAGGATGCTTTAGTTGTATGCTGTGAGTAAATTACATAATCACTAAAGTTTGTGGGTGACTTAATGGTTGAGATGGTAATAATGAGAAAATCACTGCCTCAGAATTCTGCATCAGTTGCTAGTATTTTGTTGCAGTCATATGCATGACACTGTGTGTTAGTTTCTTACCCTGTGACAGTGCATTCATGGGAGTACTCAAAGACCAATATTTGTGTCTAGGTTTATGAATACCCTCATTCTTATTGATTGTGCATTCCTTGTAATGTCCATCTTAAGATGCAGTACAAAATGATTACACAGTAAGATTTTAAGGCCCTCTGTGCTGTATTACCAGTGTTTTGTTGAGGATTCTTTATTTTAGGTCAAAGTTTGTGTTACTCTGTGTCAGTCAATGGTAGCTAGTCAGTTTCTCACAGCAAAAATGATTACACAGACTGGAGGTCAATAGTACAGAAGTATTCTAGACAACATTGCACTGTCCTAATCAATATATTAGACAATTCAAGGTTGTAATAATATGCTACTCAAGCATGTTTAGCATGTAAAGAAAGTAGAATTTGAGAATTAAGCTACGTAATTGTGATGGGAAAGGTTATTCTGTGTCTTATTCAGAGGTATCGAAGAATGTATAAGCAGATTACCACTGCATCTCCTGTAGACTGTAATTGCATGAAGGTATTGGCCAAAGACTGTCCTGCCAGTATATTGGTGTGTCACCACTGACTGCAGTGAAATTCCTGCTAATTTGCACTTGTGTGAATAAAGGGGAATTTGACCCACATTTCTTGGTTAGTTAACCAGACTGATAGTAAGTGCAGTTAGCTGCCCCGTTGAATTCATTGCTGCTGCACAACAGTAAGAACTGCTGCTGTATTTTGTTCGTGCAAGTCTTTAATGACTGTTTGTTACTGGTGTTGGGTGTTAATCTACAGTGGGCCCCAGTTAGCTTCACGGCTGCCAAAGTGGAAATATTGTTTGCAGAACCAGCTCTGTGAAGTTTATGAAGAAACAGATAGTCATTTCATCTAAGTATATTTAAATCTATTAATTTCAGTGGAACTACACCAGTTTACTTCAGATGAGAATTTGGCTTGTTGTTTTATGTGTGAAATTAGTATATGATCAGAATTGATGCTGCAATACCATGTCTCAGGGAGAAAGTAAGCCATCCACTGAAAACTTGGAATATTGTAAGGATATTGATTGCTTCTACTGTTCTGTTTTTTAAGAACCATGTGTTTCAAAGAGCTGGACTGGACCGGACCAGACCGAACTATGTAAAAGGTGAAGCCTGAACTGTACTCCCTGCCAACCCATCACCACCTGGTCGACCCATCACCACCCAATTCAAGAGGAGTTTCTGCCTGAAACAAAGACTTTTGAAGAGAAGACACGTGCTGGAGCGAGGGATTGGTGATGTTCTCTGTGTTTGTGTGTCTCTGTCTCTTTATCTCTGTCTTTCTGCCCCCCTTTCTTACTTTTCAACTCTTTCGTACTGTCCTCTGTCTAATTTTAGCCTCAAATAATGATTGAGCGTTCTTTGGTGCTTGCTTAATGGATAAGTGATGTTTGGTGATAATTGATAAGTGAGAAGTTGATTTGTGATTTTTTTGCAGTTGCTGAGGTAAATAAAATTGTGTTGTATTGTTCCTCGAGTCATTGTCTGACTCCACCTAGCTGGTGCTCCTTTGCAGGGAATCACAAAAAACCTCTCTCGACTGTCCACTGGAGTGGGGTGAGACAGATTCAAATCTAGTAATTACTAGAGTCGAGAAAGTCATCAGCTGATTCAGTTTTACATATGTGTTTGCTGAGGCTCACTCTCAAAATGAAAACCAAATTTTTTTATGAATATCTTGCTCATTTGCAGAGAGGTAAAAATAAATGTGCTGTTTAGAAATGAAATAGCTCCAGAGTCTGGCCTGGCTTTACAGACCAATGTGCACATTAAGAATTTGTAGGCAAACAGAATAACTTAAGTAAATGTGACTTATTTGAGTGGGTAAACTTTATAAAATCTAATTATAACCCCAATGTGATTTCAGGTGGTTTTTTTTATTTTTTTTGTTAAAATAGTTGGTATTCATACCTTAAGCAATGATACTTGCTCTGATCTCTTGGCCAGTTTGCTGTTACCCAGGGACGCAATTGTGTTGCTTTGTCAAGTGTTTTCTCCCAGTTTGTACTTTAAGTCAAACCTATAGTGTGTACCCTTGCTTGTATCTGTAGTACCTTTGTTGACAATATGTGAGGCATTTTTGTATTATACTCTTGATTAAATCTATAAAAATTAAAACTAATGCCAACTTTGGCTTTTGATGGATGAGCTGAGATGTTTGAAGTGTGTGGAGGGAGGTGATATACCAAATGGCCAAGCTGCCGGTTACCCTGTTCTTTGTTGGCTGCTGTGTGAAACCCAGATGGGTTTCAGTATCCATCAGAAGAATCGGAGGTCTCTTAATCACACTCTTCCTCCCCATCTACTCTTTGTGGAAGTCATGGGTAATATTTGCTGACATGAGTTTCATAGGGGAGGCATGTATCTTAAAATATAATTTAGGATTTTATGAGAAATACATTAGAAGGGAATAATTACTTGTGAAATGAGGAACAGTCTTAATCCAACTCTACCATAAGTCTGAGGAGCCCAGTTTTCTTGGTATGGGTTTCCTTCAATATGGACTGGAAATGAAGTGGGAAAAAAATGAACTCATCTATTATTGGAAAGGATAATATGTTCCCTTGAAACTGTGTAACTTTATTCTATAATTTAAATTATAAACAGATATTATTTCTGTAGCTATGATTTGCTTTCCTTTCTCCTATGGATTCAGCATGTGAAGACCCTGAAGGTACCTGAAAAATCACAATATAGATCAGACTTGCACTCCTTGTTACCTTTCACATAGACTTCTGCGTAATACTCATTCATTATTCTTCATGGTGTTGGTGTGGGTTGTGGGTTTTTTCAGTACTGTGAAAGATTGCAGCACACTTTTTGGCCACCAGTGAAACCAGGCAACCTAATTAGCAATGAGTGGTTTTGGTTACTTGGATTATTGATATCTTCCACTTACGATACAGACGTAAACATAAAAGCTTTTAAGGCTAACACTTCTGCAGTATTTTCGACACAGGGCCTGCATAGTTATAAAGGAAGTCGGGTAAGAATTGCAGATGATTTTTTTCTGTTCTAGTAGAATCTCTTCTAATTTTTTTTTTTAAGAGTTAAGGTGTAATCATGCAAGCAGACACAAAGTATGCTGGCATGTGCATAAGGAACCCATTTACTGAGTCACTGTCTTTTTAACAGCAGGGAACTTGACTCCCTGAGGTGTCTCTAAAGCCTTTCAGGCTCACTGAGTCAGGACTAAATAACACCCAGCTGGTTAAGAACAAACACCTGTCAGATAATCCAGCTAATAGCTGGTTTAGTTATCAGTGCCCTTCTCTACCTGCCTCTTCGCCTTGCCTTTCTGAATGCATGATGCATTTCCCACAAGATCATGTTTAAAAGCTTCAATAATCCTGTAATGGTAGCTGATGGAAACCCTTTATATGTTGATTCCTTTTTTTCCTTGGTTTGAGAAAGATGGCAAAAGTTTGCATCATGAAATCCTGGTCAGAGTGGCTCTTTTTGTGTATGTGGATGTATTTCAGATGGGATTTCTGCTCTTTGGAGGAGCATAATTCTAACAGTCAGTGTTAGTGTAATTGCTTCGGAAAGAGATGTCATCTTTTCCCTCAGTGAGAGTACAACGATGCAAACTGAGTTCTTCTGTGAGCATGCCGACTTGATAAACATGGCTTTTCATCGTACCTTTAAGGTCAGTGACACAAAGGCTGACAAGTGAAAGTTGCAGAGCATGAGCATTACCAAGGCAGATTTGTGAATATTCATATAGACCTTTATAAGTTGTTTTTTTTTTTTTTTTTCTGGCTCAACCAATAACCTTGCGTACTCTTAAAGGCCTGCTTCCATGGGGAAATATTTCTGTTGATTTTAATGGGAGATGGACCAAATCAAGACCGATAAATAGCTGCTGTTGTTCCTGATTGGTTAACACTGGTATAGTGTCTTAAAATACACATGTAGCTACATAACTGTAAAGATTGTATTACATGATTCTGTACTCCAATTCAGATTTTTTCCTCCTGAAAGGTAATTGTGCCTTAAAAGAAAAAAAAAAAAATCAAGCTCAAGGGTACAATATAAACTTGTAGATTTAACCGTAAAGTTCTAGACTGAACATACTTCTACACATACTTACAGAAATGCCACAAATTCAGTGAGAGGTTTTTTATTTCTTCCATTTCTTTCTTAGCCCATTGTGTTGCTTGGTGTCTTGGAAAGTTTAACTTAACAGGCTATGCTTCCATGGAAGATAATATTGATACCAAATTCCGTATAACACATTCGGTAATATAGAACAAACCTAATTAAATGCTTAAATAACTGATGTTATAAGGTAACTTAGCATCTTTCTATTGATCTAAAGGTGATAAAACTCTACTTTATAAACAATGTTAATTTTGAAATCTGTAAAGGGCTTTGTGGTCCCTTTGAAGAAGACCAAAGACTGTCTAAATATGCTGTGGTGTAGCATAGATAGGAGAGTCTTAAGGTAATGACATTGGATCCCAAACTAGTTTTAGATATGTATTTTCAAGGTAATACTGACTTTCTTTTGCCTTATTTTTTATTTCAACATTTTTCAAAAACTTTGAATACTGGTGGTGTTCAGGTTGCTATCCTGCAGCTGTTGGACCGATCTTTATAACTGTAATTATAAGTACTATACTCACTAACATCCAGATATCTGACCAGTCTGGAATGTAAGTTAAGACTGCCTTTAACTTCTAAGCCTCCCTTTGCAATTAGGGTGACTTTGCATCTTTGTCCTTGCCCAGGAGACTGACCACACAAATTATGGTCAGCTTTTTTTAAAGTTGTCTCAAGTATGTTTCCTGTTTTCTAGGTATACTGGCAGCCCTAATTCTGGTACTTTCCAAGTTTTGAGTTAGTTTGCAGTCTTCCTGCTGTCCTACCATAGTTCTCTGTATTATACGTATTTATATTTTAATTCAGTATATTTTACATCCTGCTATATCTGGGTGCAACAGCGTACTGTCAGCTTTGTCATTTTGATCTTCAGTGTTGCTATAAAGCACATAATTCTTAGCTAATCTGATTCCTTGATTAGCTGGATATGCTTAACCTGGGAAACTTAAACAGAGGGTTTGCAGCTCCAAACCCTTCAATGTAACTGTACTTAAAACTGGCTGAACTATTTTCAGTCTTTCTTATCAAAACTTTAGGCTGAAAATCTGTCAAGGTTCGATCTGGATCTAATCAACATGGTTAACGCTTAGGCAAGACTATTTCTCTGCTCTTTTGTGCTAAAACACTGCATGCAGTCTTGAATTTGGTGTCTGATTTTCAGTGCAGAAAGTGTCTTCAAGCAGACCATAGGCAAATGCACACAGCATTTGAAGGGAAGGAATACCTCACTGTCATTCTGTAGAAATGAGAGAGTGGCATTAGTGGGTTCCAAGAGACATGATCAAACCATATTGTTCTGCTGGCAGAAAGGAGGTGGCAGTAGGCAAGATCAAACAGTGGGTGTAAGTTAAAAGGTATCACATGACATTTGACAGAGTGGAAGACATATGCTGTAGACTCATGGAAGCAAAGGGAGGAAAAAGCAGTCAGGAATCCATTGTGTGTCTATAATATGCTAGCTGTCTATAATATGCTAGCAGCCAATGATGATCCCATTGCAATGTCTTATACACCTTCTGTATAACTTTTCTTTTGCAGCTTCTACAAGCTTCCCGTCAGAAGCAAGGGTTTCAGTTCTTTGGCACCTTTCAGTCCTTCAGTCTCAACAAGTGTTTTGCTACCTGGGCTGTTCATAGCTGAGTTCAAGGCCAGTCCTGTTCTTGACTAATGCTCGTTGGTTATGTCTCAGCTCTTCAGAGGTGTTTATGTGTCTACCCTGCAGCTGGGTTCTGTTCCGTATCTTTTCCTTCAAATACATGTCAATAGGAGGATTTGTACAGTTGTGTTTTGCTTATTTAAATCTCTCTTTAAGTTTAAATCCTCCACAGAGGCTTATTCTGTAGCAGCAATAATGCAGAGAGAATAAATGCATCTCTGTGGCAAACTCTGAAATCTGATAGGCAATCCCGTGGAAAAATGTCGTCTTAGTGCTTTTGGAATAAAATGTTGCCTTTACTGTGACAGAGCTGTGAACTTAGAATTGTAAGCAGAAACCAACTGAGTTCATAGGACCTGGGAATTTGATTTCTTAATTCATGGTGACAAAGGAGGCAGGACTGGGTTTTCTGGGAGCCAGGGTGTTGTTAGCAGCTGTATGCTGTTTGTAATAAAAGAGCCTAAAGAGGCTACCTGCAGGAAATAAGGCTGATAGGGCAAGTGATGTTCATTTACAGGATCATGGGGAGTCTAATTGGGTAGTTTTGGGAAACTGGGCCAGTAGTTATGCCTGTGATCATCTGGAGCTAATGTGCAGACACTGTGATGCTTTGCTCTGTTGGTGTTAAGGTAAAAAGATCCCTCTTGTAGGGGGGAGTCTGGGAGGGCTGATTAGCTGTCATAGGACATTGTACCTTGCCCTGACTCTGCTCCAAGTCTTATTATAGTGATGTCGGTATACAAAGGCCTGTGAGCATCAGTGTTGTGGAATTTGCGTGAAATCTCTCTGACAATCCCACAGACAAGGTGAACTTTTCATAAACAGCTAATCCTAACACAAGTTATCTGGCATCTGCTGTGGCTCGCTAGGCACGCATGTGAACATGGACTCACGTGTTGCAACTTCCTTGTTGTGCAAACATACTTGTATTAGTGCTGTTATGCCACTAAAAGAGTTCACGTTGCAGGAATCAGTTTATGTTCAGCATGTGCATACATTGAAATCTCCTGAGTGGTACAAACTGAAGGTATATTCACTTCTGGAAAGCTACTACTTAAAAACATTATGCAAAAAATGAGACATGAAGTTAATCTGGGTCAAGGCTCTGGGCTTATGTTCACTGTTCTTGGTGAGACACTTTTTTTTTACCATTTTCTGATATATTCTTTGTGACACATAATCATTGATTTGTCATCTGCTGCCTTCAGGATTTAAAGATACATAGTGAATCTTAAGAGAGTTGGAAGGTGCCACTTATATCAAACTTCATATTTCACTGGTTAGTAATGCTCTACCTGAATCTTGCTTCCAAGTCAGAGCCTGGTGCTTTGGCCGTAGGCTGCAGCTCCTTCTGGGTTGTGACTGTGCTTTTGGAATAGTCATGTTTACGTGCGCTTCAGAAACAGGGTAAGGGAAGGATTGTGAAGACATGCACAGCTGATACACCTGCAGAAAAGCTAGAGGTGGGCTCTGAAGGTGTTTGTGCATTAGGGAGGCGTTTGCGTCTCAAATGCTGCGCCACAGGTGACCTGTAGTAAAATGGTGATTGCGTTGTGCTGTGCCTGCATGATGGTCAGAAGAAATAGAGGCATTTCCTTATTGATACAGTTGTTTTGCACAGGAGTTTAAAATGGTGGAGGTGTCCTTCTGTTAGAGTGATGATGTATCATTGCACCCTGAGTGTAATGCTACTACCCCTATGTAGTAGCATCATTTTTTTTTCTTTCGATCTTCTAGAGAAGTTGGATTTTCTTGTTTTGCCTCAAAGGGTTGTGTTGCTTTATAATTAGCTGAAAAATTTAGGTGAAGAATTTAAAACTGATTCCTTTATTAAGAACATGAGTTTGTATTGGTTTAGTTAAGTATGATGTTTCAAGGAGGTAACGACTTGGTTCTGCAGTGGGTAGAAGCCCATACAGATGGCCCTCATTTCACCCTCCATTACTACTAACCACAGTGTAACTTTGAAAGCTTCAACCTCTCCTTGCACTTTTTGTCATCTTACATCAAAGTCTATTTCCAGCTGTGCTAAGTAATACTTTGTTTTATCCAGATATGAATCAGACTTATTCATTGCCCTTATTCTCTGTTCTTTCTTGACCTGTTTCAATTTTAGTCAGTAGCAGAATTATTGCCTGCATGCTGATAGCTCTGTTGTAATTTTGCCATTGACGTTTTATTATTTTTACTAAAAAAAACCCGTCCAAACCCAATCTTTTTTACTAAATTTCATTTGAAGCATTGAACTATTTCCACAGACTCTTTGAAGATCTCTTTTAAAATGTTTGTCTTTCAGACCAACTTCTCACGAAACCAAAACAGGCTTGGGTTTTGGGGTCTGCTGCTGCATGGATATACAAGTGGGTTCACACAAATATTCCACAGCACTGTTATGTTCCATGAGCATAGAGACCAGGATGATCTAGTTTTCAATATTATGCAGGGTCTTTCAGAGTCACAAAAGATATTTAAGTGCTCAGGTACCAGAAGTGATCTGAATGTGCCCAATAAGCCTTTGGAGAAGCTAGTTTTGTTGCTGTCAGTTGTCTTAGAAACTTGTTCTGCAATAATTCAACACAAGCCTTCTTAGATACTCCCTCTACTCTGCAGTGTCCATTCAGGAGCTGAAATTACTTCTCTTTTCTGGCTTAGATTTCCTGCAGATCTTTCTCATTTTTGGGCTTTCTCATTTCAAGGTGTTAATAAATTAGACTTTTGATACCTGAGCACTTTATTTGTGTACAGTAGAGACTGCGCATTAATAATTGCTGTTTGTATTTTTTTGGTCTTTGCAATTGAAGGCTGCTTGACATTGCTGCTGGTGGGCTCTAAGAAACAGCCAAAGATTAAAAGCTTGGAGAAGCAGACCTAATATCAGCCTTCCAGTGCTTAAAGGGGGCTACAGGAGAGAAGGGGAGGCACTTTTGGTCAGGGAGTGTAGTGATAGGACGAGGGATAATGGTTTTAAGCTGAAAGAGGGTAGATTTAGATTGCGTATTAGGAATAAATTTTTTACTGTGAGGGTGATGAGGCACTGGAACACGTTGCCCAGAGAAGCTGTGGATGCCCCATCCCTGGAGGTGTTCAAGGCCAGGCTGGATGAGGCTTTGAGCAACCTGGTCTAGTGGAGGGTGTCCCTGCCCATGGCAGAGGGTTGGAACTCGATGATCTTTAAGGTCCTTTCCACCCCTAACCATTCTGTGATTCAATGATTTTAAAATATTTTTTTATTTCATGTTTAATCATGAAAGCATAGATTTGAGGGAGGAATGTTAGCATTTCTGTTGAACTAAATCTTTAACCTCAAACCCCAAATGAGTTATTGAGGGATTTAAAGATTTGGATTATCAGAATACAAAGGGATGAAAGACAGGGTGACAAATACTAAGGATAATAACAAACTACTGCCATTTTAGCTTTTTAATCCAAGTCTGTTTTTAAGTACTTTATATATCCTGCTGTGAAACAGATACCGCTACTGTGTCATAATAGGCGTATTTAAAGAAAGGCTCACAAACTTATTATTTTCCTAGCTATTGAAACATTTAAAGGTGTCTACATTTTTAAGTATTGGCATAAGAATTTTGAGTGAGCTGCTGTGACAGGAAATTACAGAATAAACTGCAGCCTTGAAACATGGTTTTGCCCTGTACAGATGGATCCTTTGAACAGAGGTCTGATTCCTTTGCGGAACAGGACCCTTCCTCTAGCTGTGAGCAGCGAGTCCAGATGGTAGACATTGTGGCATCCCAGTTGTCCTTTACACGTGTGTGTGCAGAACAGCTCTACACGGAGCACACAGCAGTGAAAAGAGTGTTTTTTGGAAAGCATTCATTACTGAGTGTGCTGATCTAGTGATCAGCTCAGGTAGTATATCCCTTGCATTCACGAAATGTTGGTCTACCATTTTTGTGTAAAGCACATTCCAAGCGAGTGTGTTTCCAGGAAGTATTGACTTGCAAAATATCTGTGAAGCTGATTTGTCTGTGCCTGTGCAAATCTGACAACTGAGATTTGTTCTGTGTTCATACCTAATCTGTGCAGCATCTGTATGGTGTTTCTGTGTATCAGCCTGTGGAAGGGAGTAAAATGGGAGCATCAGCAATACTCAAATAATGCTCTGCTCATATATTCCTTGTGAGAAGTTCAACACCAATTTAGAAATACAACTTGGGTTGTTATTGAACATACCACTTATTGTCAGTGCAGCAAAACGTAGTCATAACTCTTCATTCAAAAAGCAGATGAGACCTTGCTTTGCTGGTAGCCAACACTTGCTGTCTTGCAAGGAAAGTGCAAGTTGAAGAGTGATGTTTGTTAGCAAGAATACCTATAGACTGAAGGAATGTCCAAAATCCATTTCTATGAATAGTGATTGTGTAAGAACCCTCTCTGGTTGCTGCTTCACTTCTGGCCTCTCAAATCACAATACAGAGTAGGTCATGGCTACTGCTTTGCATTGTTGATCTATCTTTGTATCTTCCTGTAAATGTAAATATTATTTGGGGAGTCTAGTACCACACACAGACATGTGACAAAGTTAACAAGCCACTGGATTTTTTTGTTGTTTTTACTTGAAGATCACAGCTTCAGAAGTGAAATCTCGTTTTATTTGTAAGCAGTCTCCAGTTATATTTTTATTTTGTATCAAATATTATGTATTTAACTGTATTTTAGTGGATAACAGTATATCCATGTCATGTACTCCTACTCTCCACATAATCTTGGCATATTCACTCTGTAGCTCTAAATTAAAAAAATTGCTGTAGGAGAGCTGACACCAATGCTGTGAGTGTGTTGTGTTGTAATTGCATAGTGTTCTAGAAACTCCTCTGTGAGGTCAGCAAATTAGGAGGGCAGAGCTCTGTCTCAGTGGCAAAACATTCATGTATTAATAAATTATACAAACTAGTTTGTGAAGACAAGGTTTCTATGTTGGTCTTGTTATCTGAAAACATAGGAGCAGAAAACAGGAAGGTGCATTCTGATTAACTGTGTGCACTCCAGTATATGCTCTATATTCCTTTGATCTGAAAGCTTTGGGGTGGCTGTGTTCCTACTCCCAAGTGAGTAGCAGACCTGCTGGTGTTTGTGTTACAGTTTGTATTTTCCTTCTATTTTTAGTTTGGACAGTGGATGTCAGTCCTCCTTTTATTAGTTCTATAGCTTTCTCTAACTAAAGATGAGAATAAAAACAATGTATGTTATCAACATCTAAGAAAAAGATGTGAATGAGATTTAGTACCTCTTGTGTGCATATGTATAGACTGGACAGGTGGGCTGAGAGGAACCTCATGAAGTTCAACAAAAGTGTAAGGCCCTGCATCTGGGAAGGAACAATCTCATGCAGCAATAAGTGCTTGCGCCATGCAGCTGGAAAGCAGCTTGGCAGAAAAGGACCTGGAGGTCCTGGTAGATACCAAGTTGAACATGAGCCAGCAAGGTGCACTCGCTGCAAAGAAGGTGAATGGTAGCCTGGGCTGCATTATGCAAAGTGTTTCCAGCAGGTCAAGAGAGGTGATCCTTCTCCTCTACTCAGCACTGGTGAGGTCACACCTAGAGGACTGTGTCCAGCTCTGGGCTCCTCAGTACAGTATGGACACACTGGAGAGTCCAACAAGGGGCTGGTCGCAAAGACGATGAAGGGACTGGAGCATACAAGGACCACATGTGGACTTCCCGAGTAAGTAAGGGCTGATAAGAGCTGAGGCTGTTGAGTCTAGAGAAGAGAAGGCTCAGGGGGATGTTATTGATGTACATAAATATTTGAAGGGAAGGTGTAAAGAAGGTGGAGCCAGGCTCTCTTCAGTGCTGCCCAGTGACAGGACCAGAGGCAACAGACACAAACTGAAACGTGGAAGGTTCCATCTGAACATCAGGAAACACTTTTTTTCACAGTGAAGGTGGCTGAGCATTCAAGCAGGCTGCCCAATAGAGTTTTCAGAGTCTCCATCCTTGGAGATACTTGAAAGCAGTATGGACGTAGTCATGGACAACCTGTTCTAGGTGACTCTGCTTGGGCAGGGTGGTTGGACCAGATGACCTCCAGAGGTCCCTTTCAGCTCCAATCATTGTGTGATTCTGTGATATTAAGTCTGTTGAACAACAAGTGATAGGCAGAAGTTTCCACTCTTATTTAATTTCTGGAAACAGGTAACTGTTTTGCTAAATGTTCTACTAAAATATTATTTGACATTCAAATTGAATGTTGATGGTGAATTTCTGTAAGGATTATTAGTGCTCAGCGTGTTTCTTGTTAAATTTCTGACTGTATAGTATGTTTTATCTTTCAGACAAATGCTATATGTGCTGCAAATACATGACTTTCTTGGATGTGTTTGCTACTGTTAGAACCTCCAGATGATAGCAATGATTCCAAGTCCCTCAGGGGCAGTTATGCAATTCTTATTAGGTGTGAGCAGTAATAAATGATCTTAATTCATGTAACTAAGCTGGAAAAGCTGAAAAAAACTCATGCAGGCTATTGCTGCCTTCAGCTGACAAGACCAATTGCAGCTCCTTATATCTGTATCTAAGTCAGGTTTTGTTTAACCGAATTGATAATCTGTTAGTTGCACTGCTGGGGGTTCTCCACATAATGCAAGACCCTGACAAAATATTTGGACGCTTAATCTGTGTTTCAAGCTTTTGTGAGTAAACTGCTATCAGGAGTTCAACTGGCAGAAGTAGTTAACATTGACGCTAATAGAGTATATATGCTGCTGCAGCAGCAAGTTCTTCTCTAGACCACGTGTGCTGTTTTTCCAGACACCTTGAATTCCAGGGTGGGCTGCCTGGTAGTTTAACTTGAAGTAGCTCAAAACAATCTACAGGAACCTAGAAATTGCAAAAGAGACTAAATTTTTAAACAAATTGCAGAAGAGATGAGGAAATCCCTATGTTACCACTCATCCCAGTTGTCCCATCTTTGCCAAGAACTACGGCCAAGCCTTTCTTAATTTAGATATGTTTTGTAGATGGAAAGATCTACAGGGGAAAATATGGTAGTAGTTTCTAGGTTCATCAGCTTTCCAGCCAGTCTGAAGAGTCATGGAAATGGTTTGTTTAAAACTTTTCATGGGACAGGGTGTAGTAGTTTTCAGGTTAGGTGCAAGTATCTTTAGTTCTACAACAATACAAAGCAAACCTGAAAGTCCCCATTAGTTGCTATTTTTTGGTTCAGTGTATTCACCCTTAGGATGCATTCAATCAAGGAAAGGGAAAGGTTTTTGCGACCCTGAGCAAAATTATACCACTTTGATATTTATTTTCTTAGAAGGATTTCTGCTGGTTTAACTTAAACTTTGGAGGTAAACAGTGCATTATTAGTGCTTCACATTATGCTTAATTAAATGTTTATGTTCAAGTAACAGTTTGGATACCTGCATAAAAACAATAAGTGAAAGCAGCCTTCCTCTGGCCAAGTCCTTAAGCACTTATCCACCAAGTGAGCATCCCCAGAATGGGGAAGAGAAGTTGCAACTTAAACTTTCATGAACTGGCGTTTAGCTAAACATGGCAATATTAAAAAAGACTTAGAAATGAAGTATTCAAGCACTGCTTTAGTGTCAACTGGGCTACTTGTAAGCTATCGCATGTATTAATAGATTGCTAAGAGCAGACTTAAATTAATGTTTGTAAAGCTCATTACTATGAAAATGAGTTGAAGTTCTGTCACTCTTTATTTCCACTTGTTCTCATCTGAGCAGCACCTTCCAGTCATGGCCTATGGTATAGTTCGCAAATGACAGCGAAAGAACTTACGCTACTTTAACCTTTGCTGTGTGCTTGTTTGGTGTAGGTAACCATTCCATTTCTCTGTTGTTCAAAGAATATTAAGGTTACAGACAGAGGAAATAAAAGGAATGGCCAACAACTAAAACCTGAAAATTTTGTAGAGGTCAAAGTAGTGTGGTTTAGGACTGTCTGTTTGTCTTCATTTCAGCAGGTGACAACTGACCAAATACTAATAAACTACAAGCTGCATTTATTTTTAAATATTAATACAAAAAGTGTTTCAACAGTCAGTTAAAGTGACACTGGTTTTCTGTTAGGTTTTTGTTTGTTGATACCCAGAAGTTATTAAATTTAATAAGGGCATTTTAATTTTTTTACTACTCTAGGTTTTATTGCTACTTCATTCTCTTGGACATGCATATTTTTATATGGAAAGTATGATACTGTAGCAAAGACTTTTGCATATTACTTGTAGCAACATGCATGGAGTTTCAAGTAGTAGAAAGCAGAGTGGAATTACACCTTTTGTTTACAAAGCATTGATGCTCAGAACAGCAAATCATCAGCAGGTCGCTTGCCTGTTCAAATACTGTACTTTGGTTAGGCACATTGACTGTATGAAATAAGCACTTGGTGTACACATCCAAATGAGCAGTGTTTTCAGAGAGAAAAAAAATAAGAATGTCATGCAATTGATGAAACTTCACTGAAAATATCCCTCTGCACTACGCTGGCATCAGTTATATCTAATGGATACCTCAAAGGCTGTGGATGCTGTAATTTCACTAGACAATCTGTCCAGTTAGTTATCCATTGCTGACATCACAATGTTTTTGCCTTGATATCCAATCTAAGTCTCTTGCAACACTGAAATATTTCCTGTTCACTGCATGGTGGTCTGTGAAAACAATTTACTTCCTTCATCTTGGTGGTTATCTTTTGTCTCGTTTTCCTGTGATCTTCTCTCTTCTGGGTGAAATATGTCCTGGAGCTGTATGCATTTGTTTTCTAGAGGTTGAAGTGTGACCCCACTGAAGTTTAGCACTTGAAACGTTGTAGTTTAGTGTTGAAGTCTGTCTTCCAGCCTTCTTGTCTTTTGATAGAAAGAAATAGATGTCTTCAGGAGATTGTTGCATTTCTCTGGAGTGGCTGTCTCTCTTCATTGGCTGCAGAGGTGTACTAAAACAGGAGCAACTTAGTTCTCTGACCTTTTGGGATGATTATACTCCTATGAGAGGGACTCCTGTAACATAGCTGGATGTGCATGGAGGTAGCATAGTAGGAGAGAGAGGAAGGATGCTGTTAAAGCATCTTAAAGCTAACGGGCATAGAACACATTTGTAGACCCTTATTTTCTAGTGTTCTGGATTCTTTTAAACCTGGTAGCCTGAAACAATTGTTACTTAGTGAATGTTGCTCCTTTAGATGTCTCTTCTCTGAAAGGCCTGGGAAGCACAACGTGCTGTAATTAGTTCTATGCCGTTTAATCAGTTTACAGCACAGCATATCCTGGGAAAGGGTTTATTGCTGCCTTCCATTTAGCCAAGCAGGTCTCTGACAAGTGAAGGTCTCTGACGCATGAAGAATTAACACGTTCTTCCCAATAAACTGTATCTGACCCTGCTAAGCTACTGACTTTATTTTGGATGCGTGACCTTTTCCTTTCTTCAGTGTCTGTTCACTTCTGCATTGAGATAAAATGAGAACAAAGTCCTAATAAGAGAAGGTCATTCAATGCAGATGGTTTTCTATTTTAATACAAACATCTGAGACAATAACCCAGTTCTTACTGAGGGAAATCATGTTGTCAGGGAAGAGGTTACCTTGGCAACCAGGTCACCTGGCAGGGTCTGCAGTGTGAGGAGAGTGACGGGGCAGCACGTGATGGGAGAACCTCAAAGATGATGAAAGAGCAGGAGGTCAATCCTTCACACTTCTCCGTGACTTCCATCAGCTCAAGGTGAGTTACTCCAGGAGTTTCATAAACCTGGCTTTCTGAATACAAATATTCTGCCTGAATTGCCAGGGGCATGGAGGACGAGGGGAAAGGACTTTATGTTTAGGAAGTGGTTAATCATCAAAGGCTTTATTTTTTTGTGTGCTTTTTTTTTTTTTTTTTTTTAATAAGGAAAAGTAGAAGTTCTTGGGAAGCTCATCTGTGGCTGCTTGCTCATAGCTATTTTTCCCAAAGAACCAAAATGTATGCTCCTGGAGAAGGATTGCATACTTAAGATGTGGAGAAGGGGGACTCAGGATACAGCCCAAGGTGCTGGGAACAGGTGAACTGACAGTCGGATCTGGTACATAGCTGTTGGTGCTAGAGAAGTGTCCTTTAGAGTTGTGTCTAGCAACCCTAAGATGCGTTAGGGCATAGATGCTTGATAGTGAGCTCACGACAAGCCAACAATGTGCTTGATCAGTTTACCAAATTCCTGCAAAAGCTTTTGAAGCTAGAGGAAATGTGAATGCTCTTGAGGTTGATCTGTTACTCAGTATACTAGATGGGCCCTAAGGCAAAGAAATGCACACACTGTGGGAAAATTGCTAAGCAGAGCTGGCAGACCTAGAGATTCCTAGCCCTTACAGGATGTATGAGAGATACCAGAGTAGAGTGTTTGAAAGTATATGGGAAGACAAAATGAAAGAGATGTTCTGTCTAAGGAACAAAGGAGGAAAAACAGAAAAGGAAAAGATATGGAAGATAAAGCATTTGTTTTGGAAAAGCAGTATATATTCTTCCATCTTTCTCTTTTTTCCATACTGCAAGAAAAATTAAATAGGGAAATTAAAAGGCAACCTACTTGAAGCAGATAAATACACCATTGTAATTAGCAGGTGGATCCTTATGTTTATTTTTTATCTGTTTTTATTTTCTTCACCAAGCCATTAGGTTTGTGTATTGCTGTTTCATTGCTGGACCCTATAAGATATTCGCTGCACTGCCACTCTTCAGGTGCTTTTCTCTTGGTTGAGGATTTTCAGTGGGGTAGAGTTGTTGCATTCCGTCTCTTCATAATTAGTATGCCTGCTAACCATGTCTGCAGTTTAAACTAAATTGCTCAGTTGTAAGCAAATGAGACAATGCAGTGATGTTATTCTGTATTTGGTGCTCTTGTCTGGACTGTTTTTTTTTCAGTCAAAGAATAGCCAGCTTTTTCCATTTCCTAAGCAACCTTCTGCAAATGTGTAAATGACACCACCTCCTCTCTCACATTGTGCAAGACTGTATGTCTATCTGCAGTGAAGAGAGAGTCAAACTTGTGACTTTGTTAGTGAGGAAATTATGTTCTTGTTACTTCTCTCAGTCCTCCTGGCCTCAGGCAAAACTGACCTCCTTCTCCTCCTCCACGGTCCTGTTGTTAAATGGAGATACAGCAGAAAGACACAGTCAATGCTGCTAACAGGAGAAGCAAACAGTTTAGGAACTGCTAAATTATTCTAGACTGCTCTCAATTTCTAAGGTCTGCTTCCCTTTTGTGCTGCAATTAGTGATGCGGTTAAAAAATATCTCTCAAGATCTACTTATTCTTAACTAGTGACATGAATATTTCTTTTTCAAGGGTGTGGGAAAGTAATACTCATATCTGCAGTGATCTGCAGAAGGGACCTCAAATGTGTTTGAAACTGTCTATTTTCACCCCCATGCTTACACTTTTGCTACATTTTAAAGGGAAAAATGAATTGCGATATCACTAAATTGACACAGGTTGATGTTCACTGAGGGTGGTTTTACCCATTCATGTCCAAAGATGCAGGTATTTTCTTGTATTTCATCTAGGTTTGTTTCCTGAAAAATGTAGCTGAAGATTCAACCGTGCACAAATTGGGTAGGAGTTCAAATTCCTGTACTGCACTGCTGAGTCTGTTGATAAACTAGAAATCATTGAACAATACTGTGAAATTTACAAAGTGAATGCTGGAAGCTCTAGAAGGAAATTACTACTAAGGAAGTAGGAATCTAGGCTCAAGATCATAGGAGGGATCATAATATAGATCGAGGAGGGATCATAATATTTAGCCCCTCTGAACATTGTCAGCCTGTGTCTTAAGTGGTTTTTCTTGCTATTTATAGAATATTTAAGGAACATATGAAAACAAAAAGATGCTACTTGGGAATGTCATGTTTTTCACCTTAATTAAGTGTCCTTAATTGGTTGCAATAAAATAATAATATGGTAGCTGTTGACAGATGTATGTTTGAAGTTCTGTGTTCATATTCTCACAACATTGTTAGACTCCCATCTTTAGTAATAGCAACTTTTGATGTTATACAAGACTACTACTAGTTTATTTTATTTCGGTAGATGCATATTAAATACAGCTGTGCAACTTGGATTTTGTAAACATACTTGCAATTACAAATGGCTTTAGTTATTCTTATTGCATAATTACTGAAAACAATTTGAAGCTTCAGATGTGCATTAGGCAACTTCCAGGGGACTGAGAGGTTAGAAGAATTTGGCCCTTTGAAAAGAAAATATTGCTTGTAGGCAACTTTCTAATATTTCTTTCAACTGCTGTTAGCTATGCTTTCACTCTCTTTTTACCGTGTTAACATTCCCCATTTTCATAACTATAGCTGTGACTGGTGCTTCAGGAGCAGAAAAAACTTCCTTCCATCCTTGGCTCAGAGTAATATCTTGCCTGTTGACAATGAATTACTGTTCTGTCACTTGGAAGTGCTCTTTCCCCGTAGCGAGGTGGTGCAGCTTCTTCATTCTTCAGCTACACCATGAATTGTCTCCTGTTGAGAAGCAAGTCTGGGGCCGTAGAGGATCTTCTGCATCTTTCTAGCATTCCTAGGGTTCTGGGAGACTTGTCCCCAGGATAGGGCTGTAGTGGCCCTGTGGAAGTCAGCTGTGTGGCTGCAGGTTGCCTGCCTAGGCTCTGACAATGTGTTCTGTTGAAGACCTTTCCGAGATTGTTTTTATTCCTTCATTTACCCCTAAAATGAAAGACTTTTCTTCTAATTCTCTTTTGGTGTCCTCTGGAGCCATACTTATCTGTTCAAGATGTCCTCTTTTTCTTACCTCAGATACAATTTTAATCTTATTGGAATCAGCAGTTGGTAAAGATTTGGCCTTCAAGTTGTGAAAAACATGTAAATGCAGAATTATCCCCAACCAGTCTACTGTGTATGAGTTTCCAGATCATGATTGGAAGCAGAAACAATTACAAACATTTATTTTAACCAGAAGCTATTTTTTCTGCCCTTTCCCAATTATGATCCCGGGAGGTTACTGATCCTAATTTAATTGCACAGAATGGAGCTATGTTTTTCATTATGAATGAGCTAATCAAAAGATTTAAGTAGTTGCTTATGCTGTTTAGACTGTATTTAAGTTTTGAGGAAGAACAGGATACTAATATTTTAAATTAATAAGTGTGTATGCAGACAGACTATCCAGAAAGCCTAATCAGAACAATATTACCATGGTCTATGTACATCAAGCTTTTTTCCTGCAGTTCACCGTTAAGAAAAATCTCAAAATTAATGAAAACAAACACATAAACTTACTCAAGAGCACCATATATTGCAGGCCTGTGCTTTAGGTGAATTCTCCAGTAAAATTTGCAGAATTCAGATTTTAATTTGGAAAGACTCCTTGATCAATTAAATATATAAATATAAATATACAAACCTATAGTGTAGGTTTTTGCTTATTATCTACAGCTTAATCAAGAATCTAACACTGCAAATATTTGAGTTAAAACTTTAAGTGTTTCAATCAGTTCAACAATATGTATAGGTAGAAGTGCTAGAAAAAAGTCTATGCAGGTTAAAATTAGATCTCTAACCTTAGTTTTGATGGGGCAAATGCTATTCAGTAATACTTTAAAGCACAGTGCAACTCATGTTCAACAAAGGACACAAGTGCAATTTAGTTTGCAAAACTTTATTCTGTATGTGTAGGTAAGGGCAGAAGCTCTTGAAGGACCAGACTCCCTTTGATCTATTTTATTTTATAAATATAAAGGTCATTACTTGCAAAATACTGTGCTGAATTTATAGTACCAAACGCCATATTTATGTTATCTTTAAAAAGCATCTGGATTTTCAAAGAGTTTCAGCTCTTGGGATCTTAGAGGCCACAGTTATTTTAAAAAATCAATTATTTTTGGTATGGAACTTAAGCACGTCAGTGTCGCAAGATCCTTAATACTGAGTGATGGGGGAGTGATGTTAGAAATACATGGCAGCATATGTATTTTCTGTACATTTCATTCCCTACCTGCCTGTTAGGGTTTGCAGGCAGAAAAAATTGCCTACTTGATGACTCAGTTGTGTAGCAGTATATTCAGTAATGCCTGTTTAAACTATGTACAGCATTGGAACTACACATAGAATAAGGTAAATTGAACAAGCTGCCACTAATTAATATTTCAGGCATACTCTACTGCCAAGCCTCTATTTTTGTTGCCTTTGAATTCTTTTTCATGAGGCCATCCAAAATTCTCTCTGGGAGCACAGCCTCTGGCTGACAAAGCTGCTTGAGACTGAGCTGCAGTTGGCAGTGCCCCTTTGAGGGAAGTGGAGCTGTTCCAGAGCACACCTGAATGGCATCCAGAAAAGCACCACTGCCTGTGGAAGAATCTGTGGGGAAATAACATCCAGACATGCATCCGTATTCATCTGTGCCGTGGTTAAATATAAGCAGGACTGGCACAACAGCGGTAGTGTGCGTGGGGAAGGATGGCCAGTGCTGAATGTGTGTGCAGGTACGGCAACAAAATATGGGGAGACTACTAGGTACCAGATTCAAAGTGCTTCGATTTCTGCTAGTTTTGCTGATGCACAGAAACCTTATCGGTAAAGGCTGACCTTTCCTTACTGGTTTGTACCTGGGCTTTATTTTTAATTTTATGGGGGGCAGTGAGGTAATGCTGTGTGACCCATCAGGCTCCTCTTCCGCAGCCAGAAGTGCACTTGGTATATGCTTCTAAATTGTAATTCTTGAAGGTGTTCTCTGATGGCAGGACTGTGGGCCCTGCAGCTTTCTGTTTGGCTTCAAGAAATCGTTCTGCAAAATTGTTTATTTTAGAGTATGTTGTTCTTACATTTGCTAACATTAAGCAGTTTTTCTGCTCTCCCTTTTGCCTTCCGTTCTAATTCAGTTCTCAGTGCTTCCATTTTTGAGGACAGAAGTGTGATAAGCTTTTTATTCTTCCTTGAATCTGCAGCGAGAAGCCATATACTGGCTTGGTTCACATGTTGAATGCTGATGAGGGTTAATTTTTAGAAAGCGCTACATAGAATAAAGTAAAATTGCAATATATTCAGTGTCTGTGCATGCATGCAAAGAACCGTCTATTCCCTCCTAATTTTGGGTGGTGATCTAGCATGGTTTTTTTGGAGCTGCATCTAACTTAAAGTTAACTTGAGCTGGCAATGACAAATGAAGCAGCGGCAGCTGCAGGAAGCAGCTCTTTCAGCCTGGGCTTTGACTTCCTCTGGGGGTTGCTTGTCTTTCTCCATTTACTGTGTCTCAAGCCTAGCGTAATTTCCTACTTAGACAACAAACTTACTTGTTAAGTAAATTAGTTCAGCCTAAAATACATACTTACACCAAGTCTGAAGCACCTGCATTTGCACTCTAACCATAAAAAAAGAGAAGAATCTGTGCGTAGGGGGGATTAAAACAATTTTGGAAATTTGAAACAAAATTAGCTTCAATATTTATCAACACTTTGAATGGCCATGATTATTTTGTTTTGATTCCGCTAATTACATTTCCAACTAGGATAACTAAAGACTACTACTTTGGATTCTCTCTGATTAAATGTTAACTGCCTTATGAATTTTTGATTTTTATGATACGACTTGATTGCTTCTTCATCCTGTAATTTACTGATAGGGAAACTTGAAATTATTTTTTAGGCCAAACGTCAGAATTGTGTACTTTGCAGAAAGTTGTAGTAGTTTCATAAGCAGTAAAAAGATTGTGTCAAAATTCAAATGGCTTTACACTCACAATTTTCAGGTGATTGGTTTACACTTCCAAAAGTAAGGTAATCTGAAAGCCTTTAGAAGCATTAAAGATTTGAAGATCCCTAGTTATTCAAAAACTGGAAGGAAAAAAACATGCCCATTGTCTCCTCTGCTGCAATACAACAGTTCAGGAGCAGTAGAAGATTCATCATTCTCTAATAAAAAACTGATCACCCAAATTGGTTTTCTCTTTAATTGTTCTGGATTTCTGTAAGATGTCTTAGTGTTCTTGAAACTTTTTGAAGGACACACATCTGCGGTGCCCTAACTTTTCATGTAAATCAGTTGCAAGATTTGTGAGAGAGTCAGTAATGCAAACTGTTTGTTCAAGATGTTAAGCAAAATGTGCAGTGTTTAAAAATGAAAAGAAATGCTCAAGGCACGGCATTTTCACCGCTTTTGAGATGTGGAGTTTATTGCTGTTGACCTTGAAGCTGACACTTCTGGAACTAGCCTGGGCTTCTGTATATGTGTGGTGGGTTTGTTTTTTTTTTTTTTTAATGCCATATTACCACAAAAGTTGTTTTGGGCTTGAGTCTGAAAACCCAGCGGCTGCATTTTTAAAGGCCCAGTTTCAATGTGCTTTCCAGCACACGCATATGCAGGGCACACAAAATGACTCTGACAGCTGCCACACTGTCCATAAAGCTGGGAGGCTAGGTCTTGGTGCTTAAAGCAGTGTGAGCACTTCAAGGTATAAATATAGACTAAAGTAAGCACTTATGTAATTCTGTCTTCAAACCAGCTAGGATTAATTATACAGCAATCTCCTTTTAGTTCTCTGTCATGCTTTTAGAACGCTTTAATAAAAATCTTTTTGCTTATTTCAATTCCGTACTCATTTTGTGAAAAAATAATAACGTGTTCAGAAGTTTGTCTTCTACAACTTAGACATACTGAAGAAAAAGATAATAGCTTGTTATACTAAATTAATGCCTGAAAGAACTTTTTTTATTTCAGATCCTAAAACATGTGGTTTCAAGCAAAACTGAGAGATTAAGTCTCCTGCCAGTTGAAGAATAATTCATGCTTTATTTATGAGAAAATGCAAATATGCTACCTAGAAGATTATTCAGCTTGGAATGAATATTTGATCCCTAGTGTACCTTAGGACAGGCAAAACTTTTCAACTAGAAGAATCATACCAGACTGATAGCCGGAAGTTTGGTTGTATTCAAATATATAAATGAAGTATTTGTAAATTCTCTTAATTTATGTCAGTAAGTAGTATTTTTGTCAGTTGTGCCATAGATTGTATTTGAATGACTCTAGAAAGCAATTGTGCTTCTTGGTCCTTTAAACATCTGCACTTGAGAATACAGCTATCAGGGAACACAGAGTTCAGTTGTAAAGACAACAGAGGCAGTCCTGGTATACCTGTGGTATGCCACCTCTGTATGTGAAGGCAGGTGGTTGTGTTAGCCCAGAAATAAGATAAAGAGCCTTTGCTAGGTGAGTACGCAATATGAAAAGTGTGGTTCTGTGACAAATGTTCCTTTCCAAAGACTCAGCAACCAACTGCTAGTATTTGCATACCAATATACTTTGTACAACTTCTCCTGTGCTTATTCATACATTTTTTTTGATCAGAGATGGATTTTGGCTCTGAGTATGTTCTCGGTGCTAGACTCCTGTCTGCTTACCTGCTGGTTTTGATGTTTGCCAGTGCTGGAAATAAGAATTAAAACAAGTCTGCTAGCTCAAGGGCTGCTTTTACAGTGCTTATTGAAATAAGAGGGTTTGGTTTCGTAAAGCATGTTATTGGAGTTCTCTCTGTCAAGCTGTGTTTTGTAGGACATTGAATCTCTTCACCTGGTTTTAAGAGAACATATTTTTTAATATCATGGACCTGAGATTAGAAAACTTCTGGTTTCTATTTTCTGTTTCTGTGGGATCGTATCTTGGTGAACTGCTGTTCAAAGGATTTGGGTCTCATTTCTCCCCACTCTCCCTCCATAGCCTCCTGAGTGGATATCAAACAGCCTTCATTTAGATGGTGTGGGCTTCATGTGCTGTGTATGAATGGCAGCTCTTCTGTGCCTCTTGGCTATCCAAGAGTATTATGTATGAAAGACCAGAAGTTCATGTATTTTAAGGAAAGAAATAGTAGATTAATTTAAAAAGATACATTCCAGATAAATGTGTGTCCATATGTATTAATAAACTGTATATGGCTCAGGTTTGAATCCAAGCTGTTGTGCTTCTGAGAAGTTAAGTGGTTAAGCAAGCAATTTATAGTGGATAATCTTTATGATTAATTTCTCCTCCTTTCCTACTAACAAATCTTCTATGAAAGCATAGTATGTCTTCTTGGATGTACTTCTTGTTTTAATTGATCTTTGGTATTCATTCTGGTTGTTGCTTTTGAGCCATGAATTGCTTGCAGATTATTAGTGTTTAAAATGCATTGATGAATCTTGATTGACCTTTGACTTTGTTATATGGGAGGACAGCTTTTTTTTTATGTCCAGGTGGAGATGAAATTAGTTTCTGGTGTGACCCTGCAAGCTATAAGATAATTTTGGTGTGTGTTTTATCTTTTCAGTCTGGGAGGAGAAGAAATGTGCATGAAGCCTTTGGAACCATTGTAACTGATAGTATAAACAACAAATATGCAGCAGCCTTCTGCTTCATGTACTTGTCATTTGTTTCTAATCCTTTCCTTAAAATAAATGTTTAGGGTCACTGGAGCAAAAGATTACTGTACCTTTCTGGATAGCTATCGTTGGGGTTTTCCTCTGGCAAAAAAAGCCCATTACTTGTACTAGGAATTAACTTGGTACCTGAGAGATGCAAAATGAGCGGAACAAGAAATCTACTGTTTTGGAATTTTTATTGAGGGACTCTCAAGAATTTCCTTTTGCTTTTGGTAGAACTCTACACATTTCGCTATTAGGGAACAAACTTAAAGTTTGTTTTGAAGTAATTTATGGATCCAAAGTTTATTCAGTTCTAATGTTATCAAACACTCATTGCCTTTAAGAAAATCATGGGGGCGGGGGGGAAGTAAGAACAGCAGTGTGTTGAATTCATCTGTGTAAACAAAACAAAACCCCAACCAATGAATGAGAGCAAAAAAACATAACCACAGAAACATAACAAAAATAGCTTTAGGTAAGAAAGATACATTGAATATAGGACCAGCCCTTTCATATTGCCTTTGGAATGCTCAGGTGAAAGATGAAGTAAGAACATAGTGCCAGAGAAAAAATAATCCCTATGATGAAGTTGGTTTTATGGACTGTCGTAGTCCCTAGCATATTCTTCTCTGCCTCCCTTGCTCACACACATAGGTGCACGGTCTACAGAACTTCAGAGCTCACAAAGTTCACCTGTTCCCCTTTATGTTAAAAATGCTGACCAGAAATCAAAGGGGAATGGAGAGTTCAGGCAGGGAAGCTCCATCTGTGACTCACTATCACGTACAGCATGAAATATCATCCCAAATTTGGAGTCTGCATCCATACTGAGGAGTAACAGATGTGATGTGCAGAGATCTGCATCCAAATATCTGAATTTGCTTGCTTTTAGATATTTTTGTTTGTTGAAAGAAAATGTTCATGATGCAGTTGCTTAGCTTTTGGAGAAAAAAAAATTATTTCAACACAGAAAAAAGTGATTCTGTTTTGGCTTAGCAACTTGTTAAACTAGTGGGATTTTTTTTTTCTTTTGGTGATATTCCTCATATGTATTCTCAGCATATCCCAGTCCCATGGAACCATTATAGTGTGTGCTGCAAATGTTTATTGCCAATATGATAAATTATTTAACAATGCACAGACAATCAAAATGGATTTACTTAAATGAGTTCATATCTCTTATTTTAACAAAAGCCCTATGGAACCATCAGAAGTAGTAAACAAACCTCACCATTTCACATACACTTTAAAAAAAAAAGGCAGCAGTTGTTGCAACTTATTTTTCCTATGACATAACTTGGAAATTATGCAAGTGACCTATTTAAGATTTTCTGGGGTTTTTCTATGATTTGCATAATGCAAAGCGATGTAATAACTATTCTGTAATGAGGTATAATAAAGCAAGATTGATCAAGCGCAAGCAATTTTATTTTTTTAAAATATGCTCTGCAAAACCTCACAGCTTTTAAATAAATCATGCCTGTTTACATTATTTGTTTCTTGTGATTACATTGGCACACCTGTGATGGCAGAGGCATTATACTAATTTATCTGTTGGGACTTAAAAGGAATCAGCAGAATCCCCTAACTTCAGAATAAAACAGTAAGACTCTCCTTGTATGCATTCATGTGTTAGAGAAATGAACTACTAATATGAGTGTTAACCTAAATCAGCTTCACAACCCTGTTTTTTTATAGAGAGTGGAGTCTTTCTCTGCCCCTGTTCCAAAGCAGGTTCACTTTTGAAGGTAATGTGCCTTCCTCTTTGTCTATGTTCAAATCCGTTGGCCAGAATGGGATTCACTCAGTGGTGATGAAAGAGATTGCCCATGTGATTGCAAGGCTGAAAAATCACAGTTATTAAGGGAGGCCCCTGGCAACTGGAGAAAAGCTACCCTTATACCCATCTTAAATAAATAAACAGTAGAAGGAGGACCTAGGGAACTATAACTTTAGTCAGAGTTCAGTCCCTGGAAGGCTCATGGAGTGCCAGTTGCAAGCACATGAAGAACAAGCGTGGAGTCAGAAATAGTCAGCATCGATTTACCAAAAGAAAGCTGTGTTTTGCTAACCTTAACTAAAAAGTGCCTGGCAATGTGGAGGAGGGAAGATCAGTGAAGCTGTATTAGGGTTTGGCTGTGGTACAGCTTTGACAGGTTTTGCAGTGTTCTCATGTACAAACTTAGGAAGTATGGGCTGGATAAATAGCTGACTGAAAACTGTCTGTACTTCCAGGTCAGCTCTGAGCAGAGTGCTCTAGGAGTTAATATGGAGGGCAATTTTTTTCCTTGGAGTTGTAGCATCATAGAAATACTGGTTGCAAGAGATCTCTGGACCTTGTTATGTTGTCTGGAAGAGTTTGGCTCCATCTTTGATGCTATCCATCATAACTTGGAGGCACTTTTGGATTATCCCTTAGCCTCTTCTCAACCAGACTAAATAAGCTCAGCTCCCTCAACCCTTTCTTTTAGCTTATGTGCTGCGATTGCAGTGGTAGTCCTCCAGTGTACCTTCCCAAGCTTCTGAGCATCTTTTCTGAACTAGGCCACCCAGTAGGCACTGTACTCCAGATGAAATTTCACCAGGGTTGAGAGATGTCTAAGAACCATGGTTTGAGAGGTTTTGGCAGAATTTGGGGGGATCGTGTGGGGTGGAAATTACTAGGAGAGTAGGGAAGCACGAGAAGAGGTTGCCCAGATGTTCTGGAGTGTTACTTGGAGGCTTTCAACATTTTGCTACATAATCCTGTGACTTATCTGATTTAGTAGTGGTTATACTCTAGCCTGAAGTGGGAGGTTGGACTAGGTGACCTTTTGGGGTCCCTTCAACAAACATTTCTGTGATTGTATGATTCATTCACTATATGACTAGTGATTTTGATTTTTAAATTCATATTTTCTACTTAGAATTTTTTTCTCTTCTACATTGTTAAACAGTACTCCAAAGAACTGAATGATAAGACTAAAAGATCTGTTTCAAACTGATACTGCCCAGTTCAGAAGATCTTGTATCAGATTTTTAAAAAATTCAGTGAGATTGTGCACTTAATATCAAATCAGGAGGACACCCCCTTTCATATAATTAAAAGGCGTTTTCAGTCCATTCTCAGGACAAATGCCATTAACACACTCTGTGTTTTCCTAGGGCCACAATCTGAATACAGTTTTGGAGAGGGGGGGTGCTATTTCACGTGGTGCCTGCATTTATTGCTTTGGCATGCCGGTGCTGTGCTGGAAAATTTTTATGGTTTTATTTCATAATCTTAATTGAAGTGTCAGGTCTTTTTCAAGGGAAAACTCTGTGATTTCATCGTCAGTATTATGGTTACAGGAAATTCAATACTGAAATTATTAGGCTTGCAGGGAATAGAAATTAAAGAAGAATTTGACCTGGAATATTTTCAAATACTCCCCATCTTCACAAATAAATTAATGCCTAAAAGAAAACATAGAAACTGTGCAGGAGCTTGTATGTGTCTGCTTCTGCAGGAGGCAGCATGGTTGGGGTTTTCCTGTCGTCAGGCATACGTTTCTATTGTTGGGAAGACCGTGCGAACTATGTCACACTTGGAGCAGGAGGCTGGGCTGAGCTCCCTGCCAACGCTGGTTATTCTGTTGTGATCCTGTGGAGAAAGCCGGGGAATCTGCTGTACTTGTCACCCCTGGCGCTGCTCCTTGGGGGTGCAATTCTATTCCTGTTTACCTTGATGGCCACAAATTGTTCCCCTCACTTTACATGGTGAATTATGAACTGTCAGACACCTTTTCCTGTGTGTTTTCATAGTATGTGCTGTTTGCATATTCTTACCTATGCATTGTGTAAGAGGATGCTTGACACTTTGCAAAGCAGAGGGAAGCAGTGGCTTTCTCTGGAAAGTTTGCCATATAGGATCTGAAATATGATATTGAGTGGGTAAAAGCAAAGTGAAGTGAGAATAAAGCAAGACTACACATAACATCCCAGGAACAATTTAGGCCAAAAGAGCTTTTGAAAACAATGCTTCCATACACAATTTGCAAGCAATGATGTTTTGGGTCTACTGTATGGAGAGTGCCGAGCAAAATTTTATCGGAAAATGAGCAAAGGCAATAAGTCAAATTTAGTTGCTAAAAAGTTGTTTCTTGTGAGGATATTCTGGTCTAGCAGGAGATGACAGCTAATACCAAAGAAACCTGTAGAGAATGAGGTTTCAATAATTAATGTTGCAGTTGTGAACCAGTGATTTAATGTACAACGGAAAAGGGAAGGGTGAGCTTCGTAGCTACTAGGAAGAAAGAGCATCGGGATTTTATGTAAAACAGGTAGGAGGAAGTGGTGACCCATGGCTGAAAGGCGTAGAGACAAAGGTGGTGAACAACTATAGAGGTAAGCATTCAAAAAGATATTCAGCGAACTCCCTATTAGCTTGGGGAAGTTGTAGTAGGCTGCAGGCTGTTAGAGGGAATGAATGGAATTCTCAATTCCTCCAAAAAAAGAAAAATAGGCTGGTTTGCTTGGATTAATATCCTTTATGGACCAAAACTTTCTGATATGGCAGCTCATATTGGGGACAGTGAGAACTCTTCCTTCTGTTCCCAGTGTGGCCATTAGAGGAAGGTAGAAGTGGTCAGGGCTCAGTGTTAGATGGAAATGTACCAGGATTGTCAGGTTTTGGAGGAGGGAAGGTTTGTGGAGGCCTGCTGAATAGTGTTTTGCTCCAAGCCTCCCCCAGCTGCATATTGTGGTAGTGGGTGCTGGGAAAGCTGTAGGTATATTTGAGAAAGCTGCAAACAAAAAGCAGAGACCACTTTTAATTTATACTTCCTTTTCTCTAGTTACATGTCATGTATACTGTTATGCATCATTTTTTATTATAGTGCATGAGTTCTTATAAGCTGCACTTCCCTACCATCTGCGACCATTTTCTGACTAATTTACACCCACCTATAATGTTCCTTAGCACAACAAATCGGCTTGCTTAAAGATTTGCTTTTGGGCCTGCCTCTCTTTAGAAACAAAGCTGTAGTCTGATTTTCTACATAATAGTCACACAGCAGAAATGGAATGGGAATAATTTGTTTTTCCTCTGCTGCACAAAAGATACTGTGTTTGTTGAGGAACTTTTTATTAAAAAACAGTGTATGCCAAGGAGTATGTAGCAGTAAGATAACACATGCCTCAAGGAACTCTGTGAGGCATGTACCTTTGAAAATATTTTATTTCTATATTTCTTTTTGAAAAGAAGCGTCAAAATACAAAAAGCCAACAGGGAGCTGTCACTAATGCATGAAACAGATTTTATTTACAACATATCTGCACATAGTGCCTTCCAGTCAAAAAAGACATAATTAATGACTTGGAATACCAGTACATAAGTTCCACTGGTTTCGAAGGTGAAAATAACATGGGGCAGGGGTAAAAATGGAAAATAAGGATCCTGATATGTAAACACTAGTACACAAAATGTGTTTCCATATGTATGCTCTTACATAGTTTGGGTTGCAGGATTGTGAGCCAAGCACGTATGTCTTTATCCATCAACAACTTTATGGAAACAAACGTTTTCAGAATTTTAGAAGAATTTTGAAAGGTATACAAAAAAGAAAGCAAGCTGTACAGATGATGGTAGTTTTCTTTCCTTCTTTAAGTCTTGCACAGGACTTCTTTACACCAAAGGAATACATCTTCATAAATAATTCATAGTGTCTAACACACTTGGACCTCCACTGGAGCATCTGAACTATTTTGTAATGTAGGTGTTGTGTAGTAACATAAGTATGATTGTGTCTTTACTTCTGTGTATGTCATTTTTTTAGGGGTAACAGTAAGGAAGCCTTCTAGTTGTACTTATCTCAGATATAAGAGAAACAGTAGATGATATTGTGAAATAATTGTTATAGAACCAGCCAGCATTTTCTGATGAATTTATCTTGAAAGACTGACTTTTAATTTTTTTCTTTCATTGAAAAACACTATTTAAAATATTTCAAAAAGCCCAAGAGGTTTTGAGCAACTTGACTGTTGCATTACAGCAACATCAGTACAATAATTACATTTTAGTTCAATTCTCAGGTTTGTTTCAGTTTTTTCCCTATTTCATGCTGATTTTTATAAATTCCTGCTTTATCATCATCTTTTTTTTTTGGTGTGTGTGTTTTCATTTTGTAGGTGAGCAAGTTGTGTGGATTTTCTGTTTGTTTGATGGCTTGTTTTACCCCTCTGACTGGTCAGTTTTGCAGTTATATTTCAGTGTAAGTTTTTCTTTCCTAGTTTGTTTTGACTGTGTTCGTCACCATAGCCCTTTGGCACCAAAAACAGCATCTTTAAAGAAAGAGATAATAAAACTGGAGGTAAAGGCTTTTTAGAGATCTTCTGCTGTATAGCACAGAGAAAAGTATTTGCTTTCCACAGCCCCCTTCCTGCTCTGGTAGGTTGTGCTGTAAGACAGCAATTACTGATCTTATTTCACCCCAGTGAATCACCATTTTGCAAGATAAAATAAGGACTGGTAAGCAGCAGTTTTCTCCAGAAAGGGAATGTCTTTTCTGATGCTATTGCCAGTTCGGTGAATGAAAGATCACTCTCATTCCAAAGTTGTTTTGCAAGAGGTGTCTGAGCAAACTTGGGAGATTGCAGGATGAAGCAGCTCGCAGAAGAGGTCTTTTCTAAGTATTGATTTAAAGTAGGGAAAATAAATTTTCCTGCTTTCAGATTTCACTTGGAGAAGAAGCTGCTGTAGCTGTTGTGTACTGTGATCTCCAGGAACACATCCAGGAAACTCTGATGCTGTTCTAAAGGTCTTCCTGTGCAGGGAGGTGAAAGACGATGGTGAGGTAAGTGTGTATTGCCGAGTAATCCTACACCATATAAATTTGCCTCTTTTGAGCCACCTCTAGCATAGACTACTATACAGAGGTAGGACATCTAAGTTCAGTTGTTTCTGTTCTTGAAGGAAAGCAGTAAGTAATGAGAGTTATCATGAAGGGAAGCTTAGGTCTCCTGGACTTGGTTTATCTGGGAAAGCACTGGAGAACTGAGCCTAGAACAGAGTGAAACTTATGATCTGTCCTCCCAGTTTGCAGGTGTAGTGATTCCTGCCCCTTGGTAAGGATGAGACAAAGCACAGATGAAGGCATGAGGGCTGCTACAGTGCTCCTCCCCATCCTGAGCCATGGACAAAGTCATTGCTTGAGGCTATGGAGGGATGTTCTGCAGCTACTCGTGGGAAGTGCAGCATAATACCAAATGTAGCGCTGATAAACTGCCTTTCCTCAGTTGTGATCTTATTAATATTAAAAAAAAAAAAGCTCCAATTCTTGCACTGGATCATTGTCATAATTAAGGCAATGAAAGTGCCAAATGCGGTGGAGGAAGAAGTGTTTCAAGACTGCAGGCAGAATCTAAGCATATAGGAAAAACTATCTGACTGGTGTTGAGTATAGTAAACACAGTGGTGTGGTGAAGTCTCCTCGATGATGCCTAGATCTGTAAGGGTACAGTTTGATGTAACCTTCACTTTATGGCAAAGATTCTTGAGTTCTTAGATGGATATGAAATCCTGTTGAATTAAATCATCTATTCACAAGTTTAAATGTAGATGTATTGAAGTACAAGAATATTTCCTCGACTGCATACAACTAATAACTACACAATGTTCACTCTGCTAGTATAGTTATGTTATGCAATATTTAACAGGCTTGCCCTTAATTTAGTCTCTTTGTTTAAATTTTCTGCCTCTTCAGCACTTCGTGTTTTATTTAAACAACGATTAAAATTACGTTTTTTGTGAAATACAGACTTAGGAAGGAAGTTTGAAAAGAGGTAAATGTAACTTATTTGGAGATTTTTATCACTTTTTTTTCTTCTGTAATTTTCATTTCCCTCTTTCTTTTCTGATTTCAAACTAGCTGGACCTAGTTCAAATACTCATGCTATTTTGATGATATTTATGGATCAAAAGAATATGATTTCCATGGCAACTGCTCCAGGTTTTGAGCAAATATCATGTTTGAAGGTGCTTTTTCTTTTTTGGGTTTGTATTTTGTGCTTATTTGATTAACCCCAGGAGGGATTTAGATCGTGTTTATAAACAGAGGACTTAATTTCAAGAAGAAAAGCAAAGTTCAAAATAGAATGCAGTGTTCAAGATATTAGATCCAGCTGTGGAGTTCTATCAGACTCTTGCTTTGTCCTTGAGTATGTAAGCTGGTACAACTTTAAAAAAGCAATCTTTAGTGTTAGAAATAGTGTTGCATATAATCATGTTATTTCGTAGTTTCTAAATAAGTGTTCCGAAAGAGTTATTCTTACTTATGGTTTTGTGGGCTGCCAGCTGTCCATTTGATGGTGATGCATATGAAGTGGGTAGATTACATGGTGAAAATGTACCTGCTAAGCTGAATTGAAGGATAAGTGTTCCGAATGTTTTTTCTCTAATATTACTTTTCCAACTAAAGAATTGCTATAGTTATCACAGATTTTTTTTTGTGTGTATGAATGCAATTGAAATGTTTCATGTTGCCAAAAATAAGACTGCAAATGTAGTCTTTATTTTGAGATACGTTTTATACTGTGCCGAAGTTCTTCTAGGAATCAAACTTAAGCAAAGGTGATCTGAAAATATTTTAGCAATTGTTTTCACATGGGTCAAGTTGCAATGTGCAATGTAGATCATACAGTTTGAAAGAGATTACTGGAAGTACGTGTACCATAGATAACAGCTGCCTTTGCTGTAGAACATATGGGTGGACAGGAAAGAGCAAATTGTATTTTTCGGTTAAGAAGTGGAAGTTGCTCACGTGGTAGCTGGTAGGCGAGAGCCTTGTTGGCAGCTATTTGTTGCCATTCATGTTTCTATTAGCAAGTGATGACAACTATGGGAAGCTTGCTCTGTGAGCACTGGCAATAGTAACTGAATGTGATTGTTGCTTGCATGTAGCAAAATGCTTTAGGACAAAGTTTTCCCATTTTGAATGCCTGCTCTGCCTTTGTGTTGGCTCCTACCACTTGTAGACCTTAATCTTGAAACAGATGCAATATCCTTGTATTCAGGGTACACACCACCAGATTCCTCTAATGGAGTCAGTATTTATTGCCCAACGTTATTTAAAAAGAGTATTAAATTCAGAAATTCATGAAGTGCATATCAAATTTTGATAAGCATTTCATGAATTGTTGATAAGTCAGCAATAAGAAAAAATAAAGAATCCATTACTTTAAAGATGGAATAATTGTTTCTAAAGGCACAACTTTTCTGACCATGATTCAGAATTGCTGTTGCGTGTGTGTGTGTTTATGCATTTACACGTGTGCACGTGAACAGTTGTGGGAATACCTACATTTGTCAATGTAAAATTTATTCTTCATTACACCTTGGTGCTTGTATCTCAAGGAGTTAGGCAGGGCACTTGTAGGGCACAACAGAATGTGATTATCTCATGAGTAAATTTTAACTACCTGTCACAATGCATTTTCATGAGAAGGCAAAACTGAGGCTGCACAGGCATTTCCTCGTTCTCTTGTATGTACATGAAATGTCTTTTAGAGAAAAAAAATATTAGTTATGAGCAACAACACCTTCCTGGGTGTTATTGGCAAGGTTAGAAGGCACAAAGATTGTAGAGTTGGGTAAAAGAGCAGAAATGTGTGCAGAATGAAAAAAGTGGAATGGGGCTTCCACTGTGGACCAGTTCAGGAACAACACTGAAGACTTAAGCCCGTTTCTCCTCCTTTTTCCTCCCCAAAATCCAGAAAGTAAAGAAGGACGCATGGAGAAATAGGCAGGAATACTTTGGAGTCAGTGCGCAGTGTTGCAGGGTAACCATGCCGGTGGAGACGGGAGTCTGAGCACCTGCGTGGTTGTGGTATTAGGTGATGCTTTATCACTGTCGTTACACAGTGCCATGCAGTGTGCTGCAGCAAAAGCAGTAAATTCAAACTGCGTATCACCATGCCACTCAAGGTCAGGAGACCTCAGTGACACCCTTCAGAATCACAGGACTTGCCTTGTTTCACTATTGTACTTGTTCTTCCTCTTCAATCATTTTCCACGGTAAGGCCTCCACCGAGGCAGTGGGCAGTAAGGTCTGTTACCGTAATTGGTTTTGATTAAACACTGCTTGGAACTTCGGCAGGCTGAGAAAAAAGCAAAGGCACAAGGACAGGTTTTTGGTCTCTTCGAGGAACCTCTCTCTATGAATATCCTGGCTAGGTTGGAGGGAGCTACAGTGTTGTCTAATTTTGATCACCAGCCTTTAAATAAATGTGGTATATGCATGTGTTTTATGGGACATTGGGGGGGACAAAAAGGCTCAGAATACTTCTCTTCATATTTTTCTGTATCACCACCCACACTGTCAGCTGCTGTCATATTTTTCTGGCTTTGATGCTGTTATCCATTAAAGAAAATAACAGAGCAAGGTAGTTTTGGCTACTCACCTCCTCTGTAGTCTTAAAGTTTGTGTGCCATTTCATGGTATCATGTGACTGGGAAGTCCTGGATGCTAACACTAATGTTCTTTAAAAACCCAGGTAGTAACAGGCCTTTTCAGTTTTATTTTCTAATTTTATTTATTACGCTGTTCTTCAGGGAGATAGGCTATAACTCTATTTACAACCCATTTATTTTCTCAGACCTATACAGAAATGGGAGTGCTTGACAAAATGCTATGAATTTTTCCTTACTCTTTTTTTTAAATGTAATTTTGTGTGAGGAAACCAGGTTGATGCCCTCCTGTGGAGGGGCCTCCTGTACTTGCACAGAGCTTTTTGTCTTTGCTAGACCCAGATACTGCTTTTATTGCGGTCAGTTTACAGATACCGCTTAGGAGGAATGAATGCAGATTGTAGCTAAGAACTGGAAAAACTGACCAAAGTGTTTAGCATAGGATTGTTTCACTAAATTTCACATTTGAATTATGATATTACAATAAAAGGGAATCAGATAATGTTTTTCCAGATTTTAGCTGGAAGTGTGAAATCAAGAGGGGTAACATTTCAAGAGTGTGCAATCAAGCACAAGTTGCACTGAGTATCTTACGATTTCAATTCATCCATGCAAACATACTCTAGTTTAGTGTATTCTCACAAAAAAAATTTGTAAACGCTGGTCAGCCTACTAAGGTTTGAGAGTTGCAAGTTTGTACTGAAATGGAGTCAGGAAATTTCTTTTTTTGCAGATTCTCCACTGATAAGCATGTTTTAAGACTGAACAGGATAAAAAGAATGCTATTGGTTCAGGTTTCCATGTGAATGGTTCTCACAATTCTAGCTGTGAAGTATTTGTGGCCTGTTTGAGAAGTTCACTGCTCAGGTACTTTTTAAAACCAAGAATGGATTTTAAAAAGCTTTGTTAGGGTGGCTTCTTTAGCAATGTCTTTTTCATATTTGAGAATTGTAAGTCAAATTATGCATAGACATACCTGGTTGATTCATTCTGTATGTTTTGCATACTGATTTTATCCTCGTAGAGGTGTATTTAATTCAACTGAGTTACCTTTGATGTTTGTTTGAGTGCTGAAGTAAAACTGCACTTTTCTAACTCAGGAGCTGAATAACTTCTAAAGGGATGCTGAAGGGATGCTCCGTGGTGTGCCATGCACCTCATCTCCTTGAAAGTTAAAAGGGAACTACAGATACGTAGCACTTGGGTCACATCAAGGACATCCTGGTATGCTGTTTTTTTCAGAGTAAACCTAATTTATTTATTTCCTTCCTAATATTTTTGAATCATGGCTAGGGTGTTCTGATTTTTTTTCCAAATATACATAAATGTCTTGTTTTCAGGAACAGATAAACTAGCAAACAAAGGTTTGCAAATTCCACTTAAGTAGTGTTGAGCTATTTCTATTGAATAGAATTTTCAGTGTTTCAGGTCTATGTACAACTGAGTTAGCTCATAAGTGGGATGCTTTGACTTCAGGAGCGATAATAGCCTAGAGTCTTTAACCTTTAGGTCATTTGACTGACGCTGCCCGATTTGCCATAATCAAAAGCCATTTGTATGTGGTGGCTTCACTAAACTTTGTGAAATGACATAATGGCTTCAGTTTGCTTCATAGAGGAGAATTCTCCACCTTGCAAGTGGCAAAAGGTGTTGATGGCTCATCCAACAGAGAAGTTAAAGTTTGACTGTGAATGGAGGCAGATGCCTTCCCTCTGTGCAGGAAGGCCCTGGACAAGGAAGAGCAGGGACACTCGTGCTGCTGCCCTCTGATCCCTGCAGACATACACTGGCTGCCAGTGCTGCCACACTCTTGAGACAAAAATGCCTCTTTTATTTAAATTTGACAGAGGGAAAAATACTGACTAAAATGACTAAATAAGCAGTAAATAACGACTATAAAGAGTAAAAGCTAAGTTCTGCCCTGTGCTGAACCTGTATTTGTGCTACTCTGGAGGTCCCTGAACCTGTAAAACCAAATATGGAGCAATATGGGTTCCCTGGGCTTAGACAAGCTGTGAGCCTTGTCCAGCACCCTGGCCCTCCATGGCACTATGTGTTCCTGATTCTGCTTCATTTCCTGCTCCTTGGTCATCCGCAGCAGTTGGCTCTGAGCACTGGCCGTAGCCTGGCTGCACTTGCGATGCGAGCTAGCGGTGTAATGCTGCCGACTGCAGCGCATGTGCTGCTGACTTTCACAGGTGCTACATCACAACCACTGTCTCTATCTGAAAAACTATTTTACTCCTTTCTGGTTCCCTGTTGAGAAACTACCATTTGCTCATGCAGAATCACAATGGAAAATGTCAAGTCATTCTGAATTTGCCAGGATCTGGGGAAGAAGGGAGAGAGCCCCGTAACAGAAATAACTTTTATAAGGGTGAGCCAAGCTAGGCATTTAACTCCTCTTCTTCATATGGTTTTACTATGCAATGCTTCATGTACAGAAGAGAAAGACAGGTGGCAGTCAAAGAGCAGGAGAGGACACCAGCCCCCAGAGAACAAGACCATGTGGTCCCTAGGCAGTGGAGATAAATAGGAGGGAAGGAATACAGCCACAGATACATCGTAACATCAGTGGAGGCATACAGGGCTGACCCAAATATGAGATTGTTAAGAGCAGATACAGGATTTGTACCATGTGGTGACTTCTTTCCCTTGCTCTCTTTCTCTCTGTCTGTGTTGTTTTGAATTGATTTTCCTGTGTGGCTTCCGGACTGTTGTGATTTCTTTCCCCTGGCGATTGGCTTTCTGTCACTTTTTGGCTACCACGTACCATTTTTGTTTTAGGCTTAATGGGGTCTAGGTGTTGACGTAAAATAGCCCGAGATGGTTGCATTTTTCACAAGTCATAAACTGTTACATGTCCTGTTTATGGCAGTGATATTGGTATGAGACTAGAAGTATTAGATAATTACAAAATTATTTGGATTCTTGTTAATTCTGTAAATGTAGAGAGTTAAATAGCTGTCACTAGGTCACATGAACTAATTGTTCAGCACTTAATAAATAAATAAATAAAACTAAAATAACAGGACTCCAACTTCTCCAGTTACATGGCTGGAGAATCTGCCCATGGAGATGCTGTTTCACATTGACAAAATATTCTCATTTACAGCCCTACAAGCCTCCAAGTTATCAGGTTTTTAAAAAGGCAATGTTTCAACTGGCTTTAGACATTTTTTTGTATTAGACCAGATGAGCTTCACCGGAGAGTCCCAAATAGCCAATTTCTTGAGTTCTTGCAATGAAGAGTTCAGGACAATGGCTTTTTTTTCAGTTGTGATATCAGTAGTGATACAAGAAAAAAATAAGCTCATGTAAGTCAGTGTCAGATCTATGCCATTTCAACGCATCCCCTTGAATCTCTTGCTAGCTGTCTCTCTCTGCATTTGTACTGTGTTCTTGCTGTTGAGAGGTTGTTTCCTTCACTGTGTTGTTTTGCTTGTAAGGTTGTAATAAGGCTAAAGGACTTGATTCTCCAGGCTGCTAAGTACATCTTGTGTTGTACTACACACCCTCAATTTCTATTGCTCGAAGCACTCAATACCTTGCAAGATCCTATCATTCTAGAAAGTGAAATGCACTCAAAGTGTTTTGTAATTCTCTGATGGAAGTCACTGTTGCCTGTAGAAGTGCCAAGTACAATTATTATTATTCAGGCATTGTACCAGTAACATCTATCTCTGCATTTCACTTATTCTTCAAAAAGTTAGAGAAATGGTTCTCTGTCACCAGAGATGAGAAGGTTTTTAGTATCTCTATCATCCCACATGTTTTACCTGCTACTTATTTGTCTCTGATGGAAATTATTCCCTTGACTTTCTTCTGAGACCCTGATAGGTGTTTTTATTTAAGAATTAAAAACAGAAGCAACAATTTTTACAAAGATTACCTACCTCATCTGTTTTCTTTTCCTCCTCCTAAGGTGCAAATTCTGCATGAATACTTATCCTAGTAGTAGTTTTTCAGTCTCACCATAGCTGGAGTTTGTAGAATTTACTGGAACTTTTCACAAGAAGTAGCCGTGTTTGAATATTGGAAATTAACCTTCTCAAAATGAACTAAACATGGAAATTGTCTCTTGCTGTGTTTTATAATATGTTTAGAGAAAGTAGTCCCCATTGTCAACTCGAACTGCAAAGTCAGTTTTTTTAACAAACTGAATGCTCTGATACAAGGGGCTTTCATCTTAATTGTCTCACTCACTGAAAAATTGAGCTACTACTCTAGGCTCTTCTTCTAGTCAGTAGAGAGGGCAAGCAGCTCCACAGGGCAGTTCATCCCCTACAAAAGACCTGTTTCAAGAAGGAGTGAGTTTCTTTCTGGAGGCACTTATCTTTCTTGACTATGGAGATACACAGATAATAAACCTAAACTATACACTTATGTTTCAGTGTTAAAAAACAATCTGAGTTGAGTCTCAGCCTAAAATAATGTAGTATTGCAAATAAATAATATGTTTTTGGCATCCGAGTTGAAGAGGACTGTAATTAGTCATTATATCTGAATCGTTACTCAAGCAAACCTTTAAGGGAATTGTTCCTGGTTAATGATTGTAAGACCAAGTTCTGTAAGAATCTCTGTAGATGAGACTGTGATCTCTGCTGCTTTAATGAGTTTTAGTTCTGAGATTCATTATAGCTGAGCTGGCCTTGTGAGTGGCCCTGAAAAATGATTTCTCTCCAAACTATGCCACTAGCACTGAGCTGGGTAAATATTTGTAAGGGGCTCTTACAAACATGCTATTTTTTAAATTTTTCAAATTTTTTTTTTAAAGTGGAGTTCACTTTTGTTTCTCTTAGCATACCTCTTTGTTTTCCTGCTATAGAATGTCTGAGAAATGGGGCTAGATACATGTGATTATAGTCTCGGCTATGTAAATCCAAGTAGCTTCACTGGCTGAAAACATTGTCCTACTGTTTCATTAAAAGATGAAAGTTGTGACTGAGGTTCTTTCTTTACGCTTGTATGTATGGTGCTCTGGCGCAGGAGACTTGTCCTTGTAGTCTAATACTGAAAATGGGGAATGCTGTGTGCATCTAATTTCTACTATTGATATAGCTGAAGTAGGTATGCCAAGAGGATATGTGAATAATAAGTTGTTATAAACATTAGATGTTTGAATTAGAGGCAACTGAGAATTTAATGTAAATTTAAAATTTATCTCTACTGTAAATGTAGTCAATCTACTAAAAGTATATATGAAGAGCAGAAAAGGGATTAAGACAATTTTCTTAGATAATGGTGGGGAGTTTTGTTATTTAAGGTGTTGACTTTTGACAAAGTGGGAACAAACCTTTTTGTCAAGTTCTTATATCCTCTGAGGTTTCATTCTCTTTTAGTATTTCCTTTGCTTTTGCTGCTAGATAGGTGCTTCAGATCTTAGCAGTAGGGTCTCAAATGTTAACTGTCATTTCAGAAGCAGTTGGTCTGGAATTAGATAAACCACAGAGATCACTCTTAATTCCTTTTTTCCTTTTTCTTTCTCTCATCCCCTCCCCCCGCTACCCCCCAATTGTTTCACTCCTCTTTCTGAAGAAGTGTCATCCTCTCTGAAAGGTCATCATCTAGGAACTGTCATCATCATTCTGAAAGTACATTGCTTGACTGATGAAGTACAGGTTTGGTTGGGTTTTTTTAATCTTTGAGCACTTGCTCTTTGCTAAAACCCAACAATCTGTGTGTGTGCGCTCCTTTTTTTAAACCACAGGGTTTTACCACAATGTGTTAGCGTTGCAGCTGCGTGAATCTGACTTCTTTAAATCCGCTTTTATTTTTAAACATCCTGTAATGGAAAAACTTTATCCTCCATCATTTAGTCACAAAAGGATATTTTGGGGTTGGGGGGGGAGGTTTGCATCAGCTTAACGCTATTAGTTTTTACAGGATTTTTACTCTTGCATCAGGTGACAATCAGTCTCTTCTACCTTAATGATCTATTGCTGAGATTTGAAATTTAGGTCTACAGTCAAGTAAGAATGCCAGCTGCCTATGGCTGGGAGAGGTTTGGGTTCTGCAGAGTTTCTAGATTGATCTTTAGAGAGATGTTTACTGTAACAATCCCACTAACATGGTATTTTAGATAGAGAGTAACTCCATTACTTCTATTCTCTGTGTTGTCTTTTATTCCCAGTAAGGCTGTCTGGCCAAACCCACTTTGAAAAGCAGTACACTTAATTTCACTTAAAAAAATGAATGGAAAAAATTAAAAATAATTTTTTTTCCTTGACAGCTGCCCATAACAATGTCTTTCATAAAGTTCCCTTTATTTTTCGCAGAAGGAAAGCAAAGACTCAAAGCTCAGAACATCTTAATCACAAGAAGTAGAATGTAGCAGTTTTCTGAATGGGATCTTAGCTCTGTCCAGTCCTGTTTACTGCAGTGGTTTCCTTGGAACTATTCTAGGTGAGAGAGAGATCCTTAAGAAGCAGTTGCACATATAAAACTAGAATTTGTAGTGCTGTTTACATTTCCCTGCTCAAGAGACTTGTAGTAGTATCTTTGTGCGTAGACATAAATATAAATACATATATATGCATATGTAGACTTCTGCTCCCAACTGTTACTTTTTAAACTCAGGATTCTTTTCATTCTCCTGGTAGCTATGTTAGAATTGCATGTCCTTAAATATGGTAAACTGTCACGAGTGTCATTTTATAAGCTAATTGGAGACTACAGAAAGGAAAAAAAAATCTCTAAACATTGATGGACCTAGCTGGTCAAGCTTCAGTTGTATTACTTGAACAGAAGACTTCCATTCTTCTGAGAAGACAATTAAATGCTTCTTCACCTGCACGAATTACTAAATTGACAGAAAGATACCAGAGGGGGAGTGTATATTAGCTAGTTAATAGGTGCTGGACAGAAAGAATTAATTCAAAGACTGCTTTGTACAAAACCGATGACATCATATCTGCTAACCTCAAATGGTGCATGGGAAGGAATTACTTGTATCCCTTTATTTCTATATTTATTTTTTAAATCATGTAATCTCTATACTAACAGTATAGACTATATAACAGTATAAGACTAATACTGTGAAAGATGCAGGCTAAATGGTTTACACAAACACTCTGAACACAGGTTTGGATAGACTGTCATTGGTATTATTGTTTGTTCAGATTGGTTTATTTTTGTTCAGATTGGTTTTTATTGGTTTACAGAAATATGAAAGTTGATAAAAATGAGACAAAGTCCTGAACGGTTAATTTGAACTAGCTTTCTGTTTTTAAAATTCAAGATATGCATAGACGTACTTAAAAAGAATTCTTATTTCTTTCTTTTCACCTCGCCTTTAGTAATAGTATATAACTTAGCAGTAATCTGGGGAAACCTTGAAGCTGTCTGATTTTTCAGAGGGCAGGTGGTCTTCCTTTGACAAAAGTCTGATTCCCATGCATTGCCATAAGGCAGTCTTGAAAAATCTTAATCTTTATTTAGTATTTAGAATAACAAGCAATTTGCCATGTTCATGCGGTTGTAACATAAAACCTTGTGAAAACAGGTATGGTTCACAAGATGTGAAGTGTGAAAAGGAACAGTATGATACGAAAGAATAAAAATGCATGTATTTTGCAGTTCAGCTGTCTTCTAATGAGCAATTCAATTAAGTCTGGCCTTGTTAAATAGGTGCTTGAAAAATAAGTCAAGTGATGCAGTAATTATGAACACAGAAAAACAAATCCCTCCCTCTTTTAAACAGCAATCAAAATATTTATGTGGAGAAGTTGTTGCTGTGGAGCTCTTTATACATATTCTAAAATCATTATGCAGCTAAGTTGAGAAGAACTCAATGTGCAAAAACACAGGGTTGGGAGACTTGAGAAGGTATTCAATGCAAATCTGTCAGTATCTCCACAGGGGAATGATTTAAAGAGTATGTAAATTTATAAAAGGAACAAATTATACGTTTATCAAATTGTAAGCAAATTGAGCATAAAAAGTGAATAATGACATTTCACTCTGGGTATTTGTTTCCAATTAATACAGAAAACTTAACCAGCTGTAAAGTAATAGATGATATGCAACTTAGACGTTAATAAGGAAAATGGATTTCTGGACAGTGCATGGTACATCTGATCATGAGAACATTCGCTTTCATTAATTGACAACTTACTGCTGGGTTCCCCAGCCTTTGTTTTACTGATGGTCAGCAATTTTTCTCTAGGACAGTAACATTAAATTAAAGAGCAAGAGCAAAACGTAAGAGACGCTGTCTGCAGTGTTCTACAGACTGGCATTTGGTTTAACTTCAGCAGTGTCACAGGAGCTGATGGCTAATTTACCCATTGCCATTTGGAGTTTGTAAAGCGATCTGTAAACAACAGCTTCTGTCTGTGTAACTTGTCTGTTTTGTAAAATTCCACTTGCTTCAGCAATGTGAAAGAGTTGGTCTTTGGCTTATCTCCCTTTGTCTTTCTCACTATCACTAGTGCTCAGTATGGAGGACGTCTTTCAGTTTCATTCAGACTTACACCTGCCTTTATTTGGCAAGGTGCTAGGCTGCGTGGTCAAGTAACCTTGGAATGAAATGGAAGAGCTCAGCTGAATGGGGCCCTGATCAAAGCTTTGAGTTTAGACTAAAACTTCGGTAGGGAAAATGAAGCATTGGAATGAGTTGCCTTGGAAAGGAGAGGAGAGAGGACATTGGCTGGGCAGCCCTTTCACTGAGGACAGTGGAGCCTCTCAGAGCCTTACTGAACATCACCTGTGAAAAATCTGAAAGTCTGACCTGTGCTCCAGCTAAGAGTTACACAGTGGAGCAAGAAAAATTAACAGCTCTTCATCTGGCATCCTCCTTCCTCGCACTAGAAAAAGCAGTGTACTACACCTTTGTGTGCTGGTTTGCCTCAGGAAATGGTAAGCCCATGCTGAAGAATGTCTAGTTGGAAAGGCTTCAAGGCAGTAAGGACAGACATGCAGCAGCAGGGTCTACATATTTAAGTAAAAAATTAATTGTGCTACTGAAGGATTTTTGCCCTTCTGTTTTGCATACAGTAGCATCTCTTTATTGTGAATGTTGTAGCTAACATTCCTAACTTAAAAATCAATTTAGTCAGTGTAGCTGTAGTGCTACTAACTACAATTTGCTTACAGTTTAGTTCAATAGAAAGAAAGATAAATTGTTATTACTTTAAAAACAAAAGCCAAGAACTGACGTTTCCAAGATATACTGTATGCAGTAGTGCCTCTGCCACACAGTTTGTCTACTTTCTGGTCATGTCCAGCACTTTTGGATGTGCAGAAGCCTGTTTGGAGAAACTCTGCAGTAGATTCTAGTGCTGTCATGCTTGAAAGCCCCAGATAAGAATTTAAAATCTTCAGACTTATGAATATAACTTCTCTGAGTACAAAAGAAAGGTGTAAAATGCCCAGGAAAAGTGTTGAACAGTAGCCTTATTCAAGGCTACATTCACTAACTTAACATATAAGTTATGACTGCTTTTTGTCTTTTAAGATAACGTGTACGCAGCATACTAGTGCTATGGAATTGTACTGTTAATGGAAGGTATTCAAGAACCTCCAAGAGATGGAAAATAATATCTGAATTTTACAAAGGAATTGCAGGGAGTCAAATATGACAAAAATCTATCTGTCTTAATCTTAGATAAGCACAAATTTCAAATTTGCCCTATAGCTGTAATTGTGATGTAGGTGAGCATCAGGGCTCTGTGCATGTGTGCTTAATAATCAGTTTCATGGCTCTCTGCATAGACAGGAGGGTGGACTGACTGGAGGTGGCCCACAGCGTCTAGCCAGATTCACAAAGTATTTAACTAATGTGTGCAGGAGGCTTCCAGATGAAAATAGTGGACAGTCCCAGAGACTCCGTCAGGCGGCTCCTGCTTTGCACTGCCTAGTTGAGGAGAACTGTTTGTGTGCTTAAATGTGTTGATTAACATTCTGGGTGGAGAATCTGGCAGTTCCAGTGATTTTTCTGCAGCAGGAACTGCCTAGAATTGACCAGACTTGAACACAAATAATATTAAGTAATAAGTAGAAACTCTTCTGTGCAAATGTGAGATAGAGGAGAATCAGAGGCTGGAATTTAAAAGTAATGGTGACCAGTAATAAAATCTCAAAATCAAGAAAAGAAAGCAATCCCTCCCCCCCAAAAAAGCGCAACAGCTTGAGATACAGAGAGTAAGGTCTTGCTGAACCCCTTTGGGAATCATTGTGACAGTAATTTAAATGAGACAGAAAAGCTTACTTTGTGTAGATGAGAGAAATTAGTCAAATGGCTTGACTTGGTATGGCACATGTTGTAGGCACTGAAATTTGTACCTGAGTTTTACTGACTTACTTATTCTAATCACCCCTTATTGTTTTTCCTATGTGAAGTGTTTCAGATTACTTAGATTTTGTGGTGGTTCTCTTTTTAAACTTAACTTGTGTTACCACTGTGACTATGTAATTTTCTTCCCAAAGGATCAGAAATCAACAGTGTCTCTCATTAACAATATTTAACTGACATTTTATTAATATAATTTATTTCAATTGCAGGACTTGAATGTCACTTAAACAGCAATTATTTTTGCAATACTATATGTTACCAACTATGTAGGCAATACATCCTGCATTACAATTAGTTCATTTAAGGGAAAATAATGCTGCTCAGGGAAAGAATGTTTGCAGAATAATTTGTTAGAGTGGGGCTACCAAATGGATTGTGAGATGGTTTGGGTGTTTCTGATCATGTGAAGTCAGTATATTGTTATTAAAATACTTAAGATAGGATAATCTGCACTAAAGAATTAATATGGAAATTGTGTATGGCATGGTACTTAAATATAACTAAGTCCCTGACTTCTGTGGCAAAGTGTTTTGACACTACGTTGAAGCATCAAATCCATTTCATTCTTGCTCTTTCTTCTGAAATTATTACAAAATACTAGTAGTGATTATTGTACTATGAGCACTTTGTTGCTAGGCACTGTCTCAAGCCTGATGGTAAGTTCCACATGTATCATCAGGTAGCTGAGATTTTTTTATTTTGAAAAATGTAGTTCAGTTTGTAAAGCAAAATTGCTCTGCAGACAGTGATCAGGAATTGGAAGTCTCATTATTATTAGCAATGCTTTGCTGTTTTCTCTGTGGACAGATTTTCACAGGTTCCTTTTCCATTGGTGAAGAAGAAAACTGGCTAATGGAGAACAACCTGGGTGTAAGGTTCAAACCTCATTGTAGAGATGCTTAAAATGTTTGGACAGTGACATAGTTAATGGGAACAGCAGCAATGCCAGCAGTGATGTTAGAATAGCTGTGGAAAAGTGAAAATAGTTGCTCCTCTTCTATTTCCTTATGTGATGGAGTAAGTGACGGAATCAGCACACTTCTCAGGAATGAGAGGTGGAGGTACCAGATTTTACTGTGATACATTTGGATGGTTAATAACAAAGAAAAGTAAAGGTTGTAGACTGTCCTGGAAGTGCTGGGTTTGGTTCAGACTGTGTAGGCCTGTGGAGCAGCCTTGACCTGTGCAAGTGAGGTGGACAGCAGGTAGATAGCATTCTGCTGTCCTCGAAGAACTTGTCTGGTCACGTGCAAGTCATTTGTGTGTGTGAGCTGGATAATCCTACAGTTACATGTGAGTTATCCTTGGGCACAGCAATTATCTCTAGGCCCTGCACTGCTGACATAATTCTCCTGACTGTCCCAAAGATGATGGTGTTGAAATGACACCTTCTTTTCAGATTTTAACACATGCAATTTATGTGCATCATACCCGAGGTTAATATGCCCTCTGGCAGTTGGTAAGGTATCTGACCAGAGTGCCTTTTTCTGTCAATCTGTGTTCTTAGTTTTGGACTTTCTTGAGCAAAATATGCTGAACTTCCTAAGACGATAAATTTTTCTCATGAGTTATTACTGGAAGAAGGTGACAATTATTTCAAATACTTTCAAAGTTAGTTCACACTCTTGGGCAGCTTTGGTTATTGTTTGTGTTTGATTTTGGCACTTAGTGAGGTATTAGTAATAGAGGTATAATACTGAATAACTTCCTTTGCTCAGGACCAGCTGTGATTTAAGCTCAGTTCCCGGTGTGAGCCAGGCCGTGTTTTGGGCAGATATGTAAGAGGATTGCTGGGGAGGTGGATGACTGCCCCACAGTCCATGCCTGGCCTTGGAGCTGGCTCTGGGGGTTGTCTCACACAGCTGTCCTCTGAGAAGAAAATGAGAAAGTTGTCAAATAGCTGACGATAGCCTGCTGTTTCCCTCAGTCATCTGCACTCGTTGCAGGAGATTTGTGCACTTGGCAGAACCAAGTGTTTTTTCCTTTCCTAAGGTAAAATCTTGGTGCTACTCTTAAATTGTTCCTAAAGACTTGTCGCAGCAGGGGCAGTGGGCAGGGACCCTTTTCTAAAGGTCTCTCACTAGCTGGTGTTTAGGCTTTGTAAGGGTACCAAAACATTTGTCTCAAGTCAGTCCTTGTTTGTTAGAGCAGCAGGTGTGCTAGTGAAAGCAAAGACTTCCATCCTTTGACCCAAAATCATGCTTTTTGAGGGCATAACCAATGTATCCCTTTGGAAAACTTCCAGGTACTACTCTGCTATCTGTCCATATGTTCATACAAATGAGGAAGCCTCCTGTAAGCTATCAGAGTGTATACTTCATGCGATAGGATAGCAGTATGTGTACTCTCGTCTAGACAAAATCCTCTTCTGTAGTGATTCAAAGAGCAATAAGGAAAAGTAAGTCTGTTCAAAGTAAATGTGAAAAATTTTAAAGCAACTTAGGAAGCTTAAGGCACTAGTTTTGAATATAATTAAGTAGCGAAGGTTGCTTAAAGGACCAACCTTTTCCCCCAGCACAAAATAATTTGAGTTAGTGTCGGGTAAGGTGACTGGAGGTACTGAAAGACAATGCCCAAAGTAATGCCAGTCTTTTAGAAAGATCTAGATCTTTCATTGTTACTTAAATTGGTGATTTGGGGTTGTGGCAGTTGTGTCATTGATTTGGTGGAAGGAACTGCTTAGCATGCTCAGAATGACAGAATCCAGCATCTTAAAAATAACCCAAAGTAGTGCTGGTTTGGCAGTGGTGGGACTGTGTGCGGTAGTCATGGCTGACTAACCTTCCTTCTCTGCTGTGCTCTGTGGCTATCAAGTCGTATTTTGCTTTGGATGGTCAAAGTACAGCTGTTAAACCTTAAAAGAATTTTTTTGTTTGTTTTGTAAATAAGCCTTTTTTTATTAATCTACCAAAGTTAAGATACATGATGCTTACTAAGCTGTCTTCAGTGCTGTGTTTCAGCAACCATGTAGAAATGAATATATATGAGGAACCATGATATGAATGGCCTGAAGTTGTCTCTGAGTGACTATATATATAACTCTTATATGCTCTTACCTGATTCTTTGCCTACTCAATACTCACTGCACTCTTGAGGGATGTTTTTCTTTTAGACTTCTTTATAAACCAAATTAAATGCTTGTAATTTTTAATTACAAACACTTCATCCAGAAGGTTTGTGCACTGATGGAATTTGATCTTTTCGGACATACTAAGTTGACTTAAAATTTTGTTTTCATCCTCTATATTTTTAGCACTTAAAAACATTGTTTCTGAAAAAAGGAATAAATTAAAGCACAGTCTGGTAAAATTTAGGCTATCTGAAACTAGGGACGGAACTTGGCAAAAACATTTATTTTCTGTGCTTAGTCACTTCAGCCTTAGCTAAAATCTGAAAATAACACATTCTGTTGAATTTTCAGTAGATATCTAAGGTTTTTCTTTACTGTTCATGGAACAAAAAGGAAAATAGAGGGCTAACAGCCCTCTATGGGATAGACTGGGAAAGTTTGACCTGATTAAATTATATTGTATAGTGTATGGCTCAAGATTATCAGCAGCTATCAGACTCCTGCTTTCAAAGCTTCAGCCTTTTCCATTTAAAAAATTATAAGCCATCTAGGAAAACATAAATTTCATTTTAGTAGTCGATACAAGTCAGAGCCCGTAATAAACCACTTGCAACCCAGGGTCACTTCCAAACAACTTACTATGTGAATCATAAAATGTGATTTTTGAAAGAATTCAGGTTTTTTTAGAAAATAAAGCAAGATATACATACTTCTGTCTAAAATCAGTTTACATAGAGAGTTTGGGATTTTCCCAGAGGAAATATTGCAGTAGTTTCATATCAGACTTTCATGTCATAAATAATACCCACATTTAGTGCATATCTCTATTCTTTTTATAGTCTTCGAGCTATCATTTTCAGGAATAGAATGGCCTGGGTTGAAAAGGACCTTAAAGATCATCTAGTTTCAACCCCCCTGCTGTGGGCAGGGTTGCCAACCACTAGAGGGTTGAATGCCTCCAGGGATGGGGCATCCACAACTTCTCTGGGCAACCTGTTCCAGTGGCTCACCACCCTCTGTATGAAAAATTTCCCCCTAATATCTAACCTAAATCTCCCTTCTCTTAGTTTAAAACTGTTCCCCCTCATCCTGTCACTATCAACCCATGTAAACTGTTGCTCCCCCTCCTGTTTATAGGCTCCCTTCAAGTACTGGAAGGCTGCAAAGGCTCCGGGGAGACCTCATTTCTTCTCCAAGCTAAACAAGCCCAGTTCCCTCAACCTTTCTTCACAGGAGAGGTGCTCCAGCCCTCTGATTGTCTTTGTGGCCGTCCTCTGGACCCATTCCAAGAGCTCCACGTCTTTCATGTGCTGGGGACCTGAGGACTGGACACAGTACTCCAGATGGGGTCTCACAAGAATACACGCAAAAATGTGACCCTCTTGCCATTAGAGTGGACCAATACATTATATTCCTGCTTTCCACATTGGAATAAGTTTTAGACCATTAAACATAGGAACGTCTTTTATGCTTTTTTTTTTTTTTGATCTACTGTGTCCACACAATTTCAATAAAATTGTATGTTAATTTAACTGCAAACTGTATACATGAACTAAAAGATGTGCTTTGCTTTAGTAAGTGCTGGAACTTCAACTGAATACATTCCATGTATTTAACAAAAAGTACAGAAGTTGAATGCCACTACCCTATGTGCACTGGCTATGAGTTATCTAGTGTCAAGTTAACTATAAGTTTATGTGTTTTCCTACATCACCTTCAACGTCACGGTGCTAGTAGAGACTAGCTTCACTAATAAAGTGGTTAGACATTAACTTAAAAACTCTATAATAACAGGAACAAAGAAATGCAAATGTTATCTCTTTCTTTTCAAATATTTCAAGTAAGTGGATGGACCAGCATTTCAAAGACATGAGAACATTAGCCTGTTATTGTATTGAAGGTGTAGACAAATCCTTTGTGCTGGAAACATTTAATGCATTTGGATTCGTACAGATGCACATACAGCTGTGACAGAGAATGATGCTATACAATGAGATAGAAGTAGAAGGAATGACATAAAATATTGCAAATGAAAGAGGAGTATTAAATATGGGGCAAATCTCCTAGGAGCTGCTTGTTCTTAAAGCAGATGGAAGAAAAATTGGAGAAAGATAACTCAGCTGCTTCCAAAATACCAACTCACATCCTCCGTTCCCCCTGGAATAAGGAATATCATATTAATTTTCCTTTAAAATCTTCCTACTGATATGTAGTATTTAGGCTTTAACGTACAGTTAGGAACTACCATGTTGTGGAGCCTTTTATAGACTGTGTCTTCTTAATAGTAATGAATCGATACAGTGCTGATGGGGTGAGAGCATCTCTGATTGTTTGAGAGAGTGAGAGCTGACCAAGAGAGTGAGAGACAACCCAGAGAGAGAATGCTTCTGGATAGCTCCTTGTAATATAGTGTGCATGACGTGTATGATATGGAATATACCTTTGGCCAGTTTGGGTCTCAATACTAACCCTAAGGCTGAACCCTAGGCTAGTAACTGGGGCTGTGCTCCCTCCCAGCTTCTCCTGCCCCTGCAGACACTGACACAGCAGAGAAGCTGAACAGTCCTTCACTGTCCTGGCAGCAACTATAAACATCAGGATGTTATCAGCCTTCCTCTTGGCACAAATCCAAAATACAGCCTCTTATGAGCTACTATGAAGAAAGTTAACTCTATCCCAGCCGAAACCAGGACAGAAAGACACATCATGATGGGTTGTCCTTGTGTGTTCCAGTAGTTTCCAGTGGATCTTTCAAGAAACTTGCTCCTGGGTAATTAGGATCATTTAAATGCTTGGAGAGTTTTATGTTGTTTACCCTTTTTACTAAATGCCTTCCCTAAACAGGTGTAACCCTGTTGTGTCTGTCCTAGGCAATTTAAAATCAGCTCATGCCTAAGCCTTTTTTCACTGGCTTAGTTGGAGGGTGAGTGGAAAAAACAAGCCTCCATTAAAGTAAGATTTCCAGACTATTGGTAAAACTTTGTAGTTATGCAAGCTAAGAGAAGGATAATCAAATTTCATACTTCATTCAATAAGCTGATCACCACAGGAGTTCAGGAGAAATTTTTATTCAGATTTAAGCACTGGAGAATTTGCTGTTCTCCAGTTTCCCGTAGACCTCATGTGTTAGGTTTTTAATAGATGAAAGCTGCTGGAATTGGAGGGTCTCAGTAACCAAATCCTGGAACCTTTTTCTCATGTCCTTTGCTTCTTTAGAGTAATAAGATGGAATTTTCAGGCCTTTGTTCAATTTACTTTTACATTCTTTGGTAGTGAAGGAAGTTCAGAATATATCCATGGCTTTTAACAAGTAATGACAAGATCCTGCAGCAAGAAAGAGGTAGAAATTGAATACTGTATATACTCACTCTGTATGCAAATTTAAGATTCCTGTAGGTGGCTCTTTAAATTTTATTGTAAACCTGCACAAAGTTGCATGAGTAAAATCTACAATAAACAACCTTATACTGAATTTTTATTGAGTACAATCTGAGCACTCTGGTTGTGTGGCAACACAAAAATAAATACCAGCCTTCCAAATGTTTTTGTAAGTGTACCTTTTCGGACTGGCCATGCCAGTCAAGATTGTGAGTACCTTTTGTGCAGATGTCTGAGAGACTCTTCCTCTGCTTCCTCCATGACACCAGTCATTGTTGCATGCAGTGAGATGACAGCACTGCTCCTTCAGTGGACTACTGAAGAACTAGGAGGTACTACTGCATCTTTGAAACACACGTCTCAAGGAGAGGGGAAGGAGGTGGTCAAGGCATTCTTCTGTCTCCGTATGGACAATGAACCTGTTCCATTCTGAGCACAGAAGATAAGCCTTGCAGAAAAGGGTTCCCATAACACCTTGCATCACTGAATATCATGAACTGGTGGTTTGAATTTAAGACGTTTCAAGATTGTCATTTATGTTCTCCAAAACTGGAATTAGTGAATTAATATTGATTGGGAGTTGAAAATTCCATCACACATAGTGATGTCATCTCACTAGATGGTGCTACAGAATCATTTTGCCTAGAGAGAGCAAAAATGTGCTTTGTTTGATGATTAATTGCTACTATATTTGTGAGAAAAATCTGAATTGGATGCTAGAATTCAGGTCTGAGTAAGCTATGGGTTTTCAAATGAAAACTTTTTAATACATAATTGAATCTGAACTGTAATAAATAATTTGAGCTGAGGAAGAGTTGAATTAAAAACTAAAATGTGAATCATCATTGTATTATATATGTAAGATGCAAATAATGCACATTTTCAGAATTGAAATTAAGGAACTAGATAAAGTCAGAGTGAAAATAAGAACAACAAAGAAAAGGCAGAAGAAAGTGAAACCATGTTTCCTGTGAGCAAATCTTTCCAAGATTTTCATGAGATTCATGGTACTGCATTTGCTGCCACCATGATGGAGACTGACTTTTAAAAATGAAATATCTTGTTATGGAATACTGTTGATTTGAATTACATCTTGTTGTGCTGCCCTTTTCTGAATATTAATGGTCGAATTTAAAGGATGTTATTTACAGACAGTTAATTAAGAAAATATTTATTTATATTGTTATAAAATTTGGGATGAGGCGAGCTAGTTTACAAACCGGTGTCAGTAGATTACAACATGGAGATTCATTGTCTAATCTTGAAGTAGTCTCAATACCTGCTAACCATAGAAGCAGTATTCCACATTGTTATTCGAAATATTCCAAATTCCTATCCTTACTGTTCCCCAAGGTGAGGTACAACTAATCAGCGGTTGCCCTAGAATGACAAGGAGGAAGTCTTCTGTTCAAAACATGCAAGATGAAATGACAGGTCTTTAGTTTAAGTCAGGTCTCAGCAAAAACAAGGAATCTAGTGCAATACATGAGCTAAAAAGTCAGTCAAGTATAGAGATGGGGAAAAAGTGCTTAGCGCTGTTACTGGAGTCACTTAGAATGAGCCCATCAGTAATATCATCTGGGCATGACAGATGGATCAAATAGTAAGACAAAATATTTTGAGTATAGGACATAAGTACTCATCACTATCTGTAGAACCTCATTGTTCATGGACAGAATAAGGCAGGACTTGCCAAAAAGGTTGAATACCAAGATAATGCTAACAACTTTAATTGAAAATCCTTGATGATCTGGTATATATTACACGGCATCCTGAATCTAACTGCACTCACAATTGACGTAGTTTATACCTTTGAGAAGGATTGCTACTACAAATGCTTAGCATACACCAGTCTCGACTGTGGGTCAGTGACCTTTGTGAACAAGGGAACAGTCTGAGGTCCCACTGACTTAAACATGCAAACTATTTAGTGTGTTGCAAATAGTGATTGGTATGCTGTCCTGTATTCAGTTCCTGAGAGCACCATAAAAATATTAAGTGTAGCAGAGGAGAACTGAGCAAATAATGGATGTTTTGCTTGACTGCTGAAACAAAAGGAAAGTAAGAAGAAATTAAGAAAAATGAATCAATCTGAAACAGTTTTTTGTTTAGAGGCACTTTGAGTAATACCACTTGGGGTGAAAAAATCTAGAAATACCTGACTGAAAAGTATTCATTTTAACCCTGTAATTTCTGTGAAGTTAAATTTATTTGACATTAAAATGCTATTTGAAAGTGAAAAGTTGTGAAGTTTTACCTTGGAAGTATGTAAAGTTGCTGACGTTTCCGCAGCTTTTCATTTGATAATAGATGACATGCTTCATATAAACAAGTGAAATTTTTATAGATAATTCTTGCCCTTGCAAGAGGTCGCAGCTCTGTCTTGTAGTGAATATGATACTTTCCTTTACACATTAATGGAAATATAGACAGAAGTCAGAATGTGAAATGGGCTATTTGAGATAAAATTGCCAACAGATGGCTAACAAGTTTGTCTTGTCTTCTGTTATTAGGGCTGCTTTAGCATTCTGCTTTTATGGCTTATACACATTGATGCATAATATTATTTCTGTGATGACAGAAATGCAGAAGTTATTTGTGTAAATGGTGTAATCTTATTGTTTATTATGTAGCTTTCCTCTCTCAAATATTGCTCTCTAAAACCAGCATAATGTTTATTGAACAGTTTAAAGCTGCACTTAGTGTTATTGATGTTGTCAGAAATTGTAACTCTTTTGAGTTAAATATAAGGTTTCTGTTTATTTCAGTTAATATGATGTTCCTTTTTTTGTTATCGTTTAACAAACAACAAATAATCTTCCCCCTTTTTTTTTTTTTTTTTTTTTTTTTCCTGGGTGAATGAAGAACAGCTATTCTCAGGGGAAATTTTGATCTGTATAAGATGTTTGGCATAATATGCTTAAAATACTTGTTTGTGGACAGAATTTATTGAAAGTATTGGAATTTATTTAGAAATTAAGACAAAGCTGCTCCCACTTTCAATTCCAATCTGAGGCTGAAAATGAGTAAAATTGGCTAGCAGCCTTTATCTAGTTTAATCACTGAGGCTGAATTCAGAGTGGTATTCAGTGGTCCCAGTATTGGGCTTTGCATTGCTCTGCCTTGAGAAATCCTTGTCCAGCCTGTACAGCTGCTCTGACAGAATATATCCTCTGCTGGAGGGGAAGAAGGATCCTAGCAGGAGAATAACCTGCGCTTGTGACGGCTCACATTGTAGGTCTTTCTAGATTTAGTCTGCTCTCTGCCCTGCGGTGAGAGTCCAGCCTCAGCGAACCCAGCCCCTGAGATGTGACCCCTGCTCCTGTGCTGGGACTGTGCTGCTCCCAGCACTGCCATCCCGGCCAGGCACAGGGGCTTGTCTCTGTGTGCAGCAGGCGTGCCAGCCTGAGTGGAAGCACAAGCTTAATCCTTTACTTCTTGTACAGGTAGACTGCTGATTGTAAAAGTGTAGAGAGCCTAGCAGAGCACTGAAATGCAGAGTTTGGAGATAGGCCAGCCTATATTTGGTGCCTGACAGGAGTATGCCCACTGCATACTGGCCCCAAGCTAAGAATTTCACTACAGATTCTGATTTGAAGGTGAATCACATGCCTTCAGAACCCTCTCAAATTGTAATTTCTTTCCTCCACAGCCAAATCATCAACTTAGTGATGCCACGTGAGTAAGATTTAGCTTAGTTGCTATGACAAAACTAGAGAGAAGGACACAAAGCTGATACAAAAATTGTGTCATCTTCAGTGTCTACTCCAGCTTTCTTTTCTTTTTTCACTTTCTTTTTTTTTCCCCAACCCAGGGAAGATTTGAGAGAGAGGGAAGAAGAGCTTATATATGCTCCTTCTCTATTACATATATTTTTGTAGTATGATACAATTTATACACAGTGGCATTTAATGTGAATTAATAGACTTGTAGACAATTAATTTCCATTATAAGATTTACTCATAATGATTGCAAATTTGGCAGCCTCCTGCAGTGCTTAATATTACATCTGCTTAACAGGCCAAATGATAATACCACAAACTGTAGCCAGATTATTTGCTGAACAGTAGATGTGAAAATAAATATATTATTAAAAAGGAATATTGCAGTACCTTCCATAGGATGTAAAATCACATATCTTTATGTTTATCAGCAAGTATATGAGTATGAGGCATTCCATATGTAATACCTAAATAGTTCTTTATTATGGCCAAAGTATGTCTCCTGGGGAAGACAGATTTTTTTGGTCTATCATGGACTAACATCCACCGTGAATACCATTTTGCAATTTTTCTGAAATACCCATCTTTCTGAAATAATGAGAACAAACACAATAATCTTTCAGGACTTCTGTGAGTGAAACATACCTCTACTAGAGTAAAACTGAAGGTAGGACTCTATAGAGATTCCCTAATATCACAATCAGTTTGGAGAAACTGTCTTTCTGACATGTCCCTCCTATTCAGTACAAAATGCCTAAAGAAGAAGATTAAACTCTACCCAAACCTTTGTTTATACCTCCTTTCTTGACCATTAAGGACATTATTACTGTATTTTTCACTGATAATTGTATCCTGGGGTGCTACATTTGGCTTGGAGTTCTCATCTGAGTTTTGAGTTGCCTCTAACTCTTGAAAATCTCTTTGTATGATTTTAGGTCATTACTTTACTTCCCACGCCTGAAAGCTTTCAAAAACACTTTTGGGACTAGCAGGGGGAGAATCGAGTTAAATCTATTTAGAAAATTATTTAAATACAGGAGGTTGAAATGCTTGCTTAAAACCTTCAGAAAAGATGGTCATGAGTTTCAACAGCACAGATTGCCTAATATGTAAGGGCTTTCAATTTGGTGTCTTCTCTTGGTTCTCTGACTGTTGACTCCTGAGCTGCTCTTCAAAATGTGCCAAATATTGTCTGCTGTATTTACCAACAATGTGGAGAAAGACTGTGGAAGTAGTTAAAAATGTTTATTTCTTGATTTCACCCCAAGGATGTTCTGAGATAACTTTTACAGTAGTTGTTCATTGAAAAAGCTGTTCTTTTTTAGATGAAATATGTAAGTCTTTATGAAAACATTAAGAAAAGGGGGAGATGGTGATGAAATACTTCAGTATTTGGGAAGAGGTTCCTTTTTAATGTGAAGGTTGTCTCTTGATCACAATAAGCATGATAGTACAAACCTAAGGAAAAAACCCAACAAAAAAACAACACTAAAAGATATATTAACAGATAGGTATTTATTTAGGCCCAAAACTACTCTGTTTTTTTCTGTAGAGCCACTACCAGCTGGAGGGACTGTAGGCTGAGTGTAGCTGTTCAGAACCTGCTGTTCAGTCTCCTTTGGTCCAGAGCATCTCTATGGTCCCATGGCTGAGGAAAACTTTGTCTTGGAGAGTGTGGAAAAAATTCAGGAAGGTTCATGGAGTAGTTTGGGATACAGCATAATGCTAAAAGGGTCATTCAGATGAGTGCAATATGGTAGAGATGTGATTTGATTATATTGCGTTTACCTAAAACTTACATCAGAAAGAAAAGAAGGAATATAGTCTCAGCAGCTCTATGCTTATTCTTGGATTATTATCTTCTTTGGAGTTCACCAGTTAGAAATTAATTCACCAAGAGGTATGAGGATTCCATGAAGAAAGAGAAAGAAAAAAATATTTTACTCATGGTGTATGTTCTCACGGAGCCTGACAAAACTAAGAATGGAGAAACTACACTAAATAATTTCTAAAATCCTCCCTACTACATGTTCAGAGAATTACAGAATGGTTGAAGTTGGAAGGGACCTCTGGAGGTCATTTTGTTCAACCCCCCTGCTCAAGTAGGACCGTTGAGAGCACAGCTTTTGAATATGTGCAAGGAGGGAGACTCTACAATCTCTCTGTTTTCTATTACTTGTAGTTTGTTTGTTTGACTTGGCTTGTTATCTGGCTTTGAGGAAAAAAACCCAAGTAATACGAATTTTTACTTACATTCTCCTTTGCAGCAATAACAGTAATATGTACTTAAAAAAATATTTTTTTTTCCAAAGTGCATTATTTGGTTGTCTAAAGCACTTGTTGCTCTACTGTAGGAATTTGTCCCAGGTAAAGCTGTACCCTGGCATTGCAGACTTCATTCCACTGATTAAGCTGTAAGTAAGAAATCCCAGAAGGTCACCTGGGTGACAATTCTGAATGGTTTATAAGCTGGAAAGCTCTGGAGTATCAGAAGTTGCTTGATGAAGTAGTTGAGAATGTGATCACCTAGCCCAGAGGGAATGATTCTCCCTGGCTTTGAGCTGCAGATTGCATCAATCAAGGAAGCTGACAGACTTGTCATATGAATAGGTCTTTTGAGCTAAGAAAAATGAAACTTCTAGCAATTAAGTTTTATGCCATGATTTAAGGAAAACTGTGTGTTCTTATTATAAGCAAAATCTCAAGCTGTAGTTGCTTTTGTGAACCTGGAGAGCTTTTTTAACTTTATTTTTCTTAGTTCTCTTTCTTCCTTACATTAGAGATGATAAAAACACGAGGCATGATCTATTCTTTTTGCTGCATGTCACTCCCATTTATTTACTTTATTTTTTAATTTTTGTGTTTTTCTTAAGACTCCCTTATTAGCCTTTCGAAAACATAAGTTTGTTTTCTGTTTTAAGGTAAAGGAAGTGATTTGAATTTCTGGTAAAATTTGGGCTCCAACATCACTGTTAATTTATGATGTGCTTCTTAACAAATCTGAAATGTAATCATATTTTATATGCTTTCTGCCCTCAAAAGAGAAGAAATGTATGTGTTCGTTTCTATGTTTTTAATAATTGTTTTCTATTTGTTGCACTCCTAGAGTGTTTCCCTCTTGCACTTCTTTGTGGTCCATCTTTAGAAGTTCTCACATTTCGTTTTACTTCGTTGGGTCTAAATGAGGGACACTCACTTACGGTCTTGTTCAGTATTATTTGTTCACTGTCCTGTTGCTTAGCTCAGAGTATTGCAAAACTTAAGGCAAAGGCCAGGTAAAACTCAGGTACTGTCTAGCAGGACAAATTAATAATATGAATTTTTTTTTCAGAAATATTTCATATTCTATCTCCAATATATATTGTTAAAAATTTATTTTACTGTAGAAATTGTTTGGTCTTGCTCACTCATGCCATCATTTCTATCTGAATTGAGATTGCTCTTATGTTTTTAATGCTTTTAAACCTGTTGTTGGTCAACTGGGAACCAGTTTTATTTGTGGCTGGTAGGAGTGTTTTCCTTACAAACAGTAATTGTGTAGGCCTGCTACCTTGTGAGCACATGCATTACCTTACAATAATCAAACAAGAATGAGAAACTCAGGGGTCAGAGTCTGGTGGTCACCAAAACTGAATAAGCAGCATGGGATGACTGGTCAAATGTCAAGAAAAGACACTAAAAGTAGAATTGTGACATTGGAAATCTTAAGTCAAAATCACTGAGCTGTGGTTGCATAATACACTTGTATTCAATCCACTTTATGTTTCTGATTTCTCTTGTTTAAAAACAGAAAATATGAGGGGAATTTCAACAGAACAAAAATATAATTGACGAAGATGATAAGCTGTATGGACACAAGTGATTAGGACAAGTAAATCCATATTAGAAGTGGCGTAGCTGCAATAAAGTAAATTAAGAATGTAATTTTAAAAAAGATAAACTGACAAGTAATTTGTAGGTTTAGTAGAAAATGCAGTCAAGCATAAACTCTTCTCTTTTCCATGCAGAGTAAAATGCTTATTCTGACAATTGACAGCCTCTAAGTGTCTATTTCCTGATTTTTTTTTCATCCTCTGGACTTTTATATTCCCTTGGTGAATTATCAAAAAGGCAGTGACTTTTGCAACATGACAATTATATACTTTTACATATTTTTTTTACTAATGAAAATACCGAAATAGCTATTCAATATTTCACTCAGATGCAGAAATCATTTTCTTAATGTTATTGCTGTGCTTTCAATGTAGTGTGTATGTATATAAGACAGATCATGGAGTAAAAGGAATGGCTTTAGGGATGTTGGGGAATATTCTAGTCATCTCTGAAAATGAAGAAAAAATAAGAAAAACGGATAAAATAAGAGCATGAGCTATCTTCATGTTGGTTGAGTATTTACTTCTTTGGTGGATTGTTAGCCCTTCTACAGGAGATTGGAGTATGGCTACTCAGAATTGTGCTGGGTGCTGACAGCCCCTGGGCTGCTGTTGCAGCCCCCAGCACTGCCCGAGTGCGGGGGCTGTGTCCTGCCCAGGCTCCCAGACTCTCCAGTCTCCACCACAGGAGAGCGTGGCTCCCTCTGTAGTTATAGCAGCTGCTATAAAATGGTTATGAATGCTTCACCTTATAAATTAGTACATACCGTGTCCCGTTGAAACCAAGTGTGAATTAATGTATTAAAACATACATGCAGCATAGCACTTAAGAAAGAGTGAAGTTATTTTTTGGATAGTATTTGTTGTGTACACACCATAGTATTAAAGCAGTTTGATTAAATAGACATAGACAAAGTGTCCAAAATATATAGTGAAAACTCTACATTTTCTGGCTTTTTATGCTAGGCTATGCTGTTTCGCTGATCCATTGCCTAGAGCTATTGAAGTAATAATGCAGTAGCAGAGTGCTTCAAAGGCACCACTCGCCGTTTGGCTGAAGTTACAGGAAGTAGTAAATATGATTAAATGGCTACTCCTGCCCCTGCTCATTTGACAGCTTGGATTCTCTCTTCTTTCAGGATGAGTAGATTGTCTGGAGTGTGTAACACTAAGATTCTAGAGCTACCTTTTACACCTGTCTCATAGTCATCGAATATAGAGACAATGAGTAATGGCAGTGGTTTCATGAGTTGGTCACTGGAAGCCTCTTGTCTTGTGGCTGAGTTTCATTGACAAGAGATGTTAGTCTTCATATGTTTAGAACCCTACTTTAGGCCTTGTCATAAGCATCAGTTACGTTAGTTGGGGCAAAGAATAACATATATATATATATAAAGATTTAAATAATCAGTGATTTGCTATAACAATAAACCTTATTCCTAGAAAGCATGGCTGCATTGCAGACACGGAAGACCATTTGTGTAAGGAACAAAAGTGCATTTTAATGACCCAGTGAAGACTTTCATGCTCTCTGTCACAGCAGTCCTAGCAGTATGATAGCTGTATTTGATATTGGTGGATTGCAAAGATCATGAACAAAATTAAAACAGAATTGGCAAACTGACAATTTTTTTTTTTTTTTTTTAACTGGTAAGCAAAATGGAGATGGGACATTCATTCATGGGAGGCATGGACTTCATGCTTCTACTGTATGTTTTCTACAGAGTTAGTGATAAAGCTCAGATTCATTACTCATGAAAACAAAGAAAGTCTTTACAGTAACTAGGCCAGTCTGTTTTATGGGTGTGTTGACTTCCAACTAATGAAATTAGCCAGACTTCGGTTTGGTTTTGGTGTTCTCAAAGTACAAAAGGTATTTCTCTCATCCTAGATTTTAATTTAAGTGGGTTTTATACTGGTAATTTCCAATAATATCTTTTTTCAGGGTTCTTGGCACCTCTTCATCTTGCAATACAACATGCAGAGTGATAGGTGCTCTGAGCATCTCTGAGGATTTAGCTGTTGGCTCTGTTCCCTTAAGGTTTTATTGGATTGTTTTTGTGTTTGCTTTGGGGGAAGGTTGTTTTTGGTGTGTGTGGTTTTTTTCTTTTGGTGTGGGGTTTATTTTGCTTTGGTTGCGCTGTGGGTTTGGTTTTGTTTGTTTGTTTTTAAACAGTCCACTGCTCCTGAATGTGAGACAGTGTGTTCTAAACAGGACACAGCAATCCTGATTTCTGCTGTGGTTTTCCATCACAGCCTTACCTATAGTACTGCCTGAATTTGACCATATCTCATTATGAACATTTCATTTGTGGGTGTGAATTGCTGAATAAGGTTACAGATTTTAAAAGATCAGATTATAGCTCTAAGCTTAGTGCAAGCCTGACATCCTCCTAAAATCAAATTCTATGTGTTGGAGGACATACAACACTTTAAAGAAAGGTTTGATCCGTGTGGTAGTGTGCAAACTGTAAATGTGGAGAAGGATTTTATATATGATGGTAGTATAAATAGGAAAGAGAATGAGTGGATTGAAATCCATAGACACCGTCCACCGATCATAGATCATGCCTATTCTTCACAGTCTAAACAAGTTATCTTAATAATTTACCTAGTCATAACATTCCTTTCTCTTTTCTTTTGGAGATGTTCTAGTGTCAATGATTATGACATGCTTCTTATTAATTTCACTTAATATTGTATATGTATAAAATTTTCTAAAGGTGAATTTGTAAAAAATATTTGGGAACCATACCGCTACCCCCCACAGCACCACCTCCAAAATCAGTTGGCTTTTAGGGGGGACATTTAAAATATCTATTACAATTTATATTAAAACTATTCAAATTCATCAGTATAATTCAATTCATACTTTCTACTCAGCCACATGGAGCTTGATCCTGTGATATCACATATTCTTGTGCAACTTTCTAGTGAACAGTCTTCATCAATCCCATTCCATGAGTGGGGTTGGTAAAGAGCATGCTTATGAAACATTTCAACTTGTTTATTTGATCAACTCAACAGTAAAAGTCAACAAAAGTTTGATTTGAAGCGTACTAAAATTTTTTTCTCAGAATGTCACTGCTGTCATTGTACAACATCTACTGTTGAGGCAACATCAAAAGATAAATCGATCTTGAAAGGAAACAGTAATATCTATATCGATATGAAAACTGGTGATCTTTATTGGAAAAAATATGCAATTCTTTATTTTGCAATAAAACGCTTCAATATTTCCTTCCTTACATTTAGCAAACAGCAGATTGATATTTTAACATAACTATTTTTGAACTGGTTTCTGTATAACTTGAAGGCACAGTCAGATTTTTTTTTTTCCTGCTTTTAAAGAATGACAGCAAAAGCACCTTTATCTGACATTTAGGATGATTAAATTTTGAAAAATCACTTGGCATATTCAGCATGACTCCACAGGGTACTCTTGCTTTATAAGGCAATGGATCATGTTAGCTTAACTTATAGTTAAGATTTGCTGGCCTGATATTATTGTGTTAGGCAGTATTGCTGAAATGGAAACATAAAATTTTGCTGCCAGGAGATCAAGTCTGTGCCTGCCCTACGCTATAAATTAGTTCCATAAAGTTTTAAAGTGCAATATTTGCTCTAGCCCAACTAGTTCTGTAAGCCAGCAAATTGTGCTTAAATATGTATATAAAATTAAACCCCAGGTCAAATATGTATGCATTTCTTTTTTTGTCATCTGACAGGCTATACAAGATACACTGCTATTCTATAAAGAAAATTAAATTCAATTGAATATGTTTACAAATATGAATAACTTTCATATGAATAAATGTGAATAAATTTTTTTATAATCCGTGACACTGATGTAGAAACACATTTGGGAGTACCAAAACATTTTCATGTGGATTCCTAAATGGTCATGTTTTCTTTGTGTCTTAATGAGGTGAGTCCAAAGCAACACTATAGGCTAGAAAAAAAAAAAAAAAGTATATTCTATGCCTTTAAGAAGTCATGGGTCTGAATTTTCTGTTGAGAAATCATGATCATATCAGCTGAAAAAAATTATTAATCCTTCTACTTTTCTGTGCTTAAACATTTGAGCAATGCTAGCTGATGCTGTTGGGCTGGGATTGTGGTGAGGATGCTCTGCACAGCAGCCTGGTATAGCCTCCTTTCTGGCTTCATCCTTCACCTTCTGAGGAGGTGAGGCATAACGCCAGCCCAGAGGTTCCTACAGATCCCCTTTGCGTGCCTGCTTGAGGAAGCTGTTAATGCCATTTGAACTTCCCTAGTTTTCCTTTCTCAACAATGGGAACCTGTCGTGCTACTTGATTGAGAACAAAAAGGTTCTGTTAGCCATGCAGCCTCTGAGGGTCATGGAAAAGACTCTTTCCATCAAAAGAGAGAAGCAAGTTTTTCCCAAAGCTGCAAAACGGGCACTTGTCTTTGTCCCGAGAAACAGACTTGCTGGGTTAAGAGAATGCTAGGTTTGTAGATTTTCTAATCACAAAGATATTCCCTTTACAATAGATTTGTGGAAGAGAGAATCTAGTAAGGCATTTGATTGCTGTAGGGTAGCAAAAAGGACAAGGAGAGCAGAAGTTAAAGTGAAGCAGATGGTCTTGGCATCTTCAGGTCAGAAAAATTGTTTGAGCAGCCTGTCTATTTTCTGTTATTTTTTCCCTTATGCCTGTATATATTTAATGTTTTTGAGACAAATGACTGTTGTATGTAGTCCTTAGGCTATATTAATATTGTCATACTAATAATTTTGTTGCTTAAGTGAAATGTTAATGAAAGGAACAGGTCTGACCTTGGTGTGCAGCCTGGGAGTGAGAGGACAGGACTCTTGTGTCTGGTTTCAAATGACAAAATATCTGTTGTCCCTGAGGGATGTATTTTAGATTTATTATCTTGATTTTCAGAAACTGAAGGAATTAAACCAGCACCATGCCTGCAAAACTGACAAAAAAACACTGGAGTGCCTGTAAAGTGGTCCCAACAAAGGTGCCAACACATATTTGAACGAGTGGATTTTCTCCTGCCTGACAACAGTAGCGGTGTTGGTTCAGGTCTGCAGATGCAGCAGAAAACAATTTTCAATCTAATCAAATATTGTGAAGTAGTTGAACTAATAGGTTGGTTATAAGGCTTTTCAAATCTGTATTAATGCCTGTTGTTTGTCACGTCTGGCTGGGAGAGACAGACATGGGGAATGCTTTCCAGAGTGTCTGATGTGCACTGGGTAGAGCTGGGGCGTGTGCGGTATCTCAGGCTGTGCAGTGGAGATGAGCTGCAGCTCGGGCACTGACCTCTCTCTGACTCTCTCCTTCCAAGTGCTTTCTGCACAGCACAGTGCCTGGGCTGATAAATTAGCCAGAAGTTTACAGTGCACCAATAAATTAATGTCTGCTTTGTGTTGTGGTTTTGTACAAATCAGTTGGAGAATTGGAGTCTTTCAGTTTCAGAGTTCCTAGCAGTTTCACTGCTGGTCTCTTCACTGTTTTGCTCTCTTTGTGAGTTTATTCTGGGAAAGATGGAAAATTTGAAGCTGAAGCTAAAATCTCAGATTTCACAAAGGGTGCGGCTTGATGCAGGATTTGGGTGAAAGATGAAGCCTGGAGAGTCATGCAAATATTTCAAAGAAGTTGAGCACTAATCCAAGTGATAAATTGTTGAAGATTTGTATTTATCTGTTTGATTGCTTGTAACGTCTCTTATTATTAGTTAATTAAATATCCTAAAGGATCAACACACTTTATGAAAGCTTGTTCACTGAATTAATTGAAAATCAATTACAGTTTCACAAACAGACAGCTGTTAAGACAGGCGCTAACTAAAACTGAAGTCCTCTTCTCCCTGCCCCCTGATTAGCGCCTGTACCTAGAATGCTGCTAATATTGCCAGGTCTGAGAGTTTGGTTTTTAGTTTCCTTCATCTTTTGCTTTCAAAGTCTGTATGAAAACTGGATCATACTTTAAAGCTTATTTCATCTAAAGAAAGATACCTGATATAATCACATGCCTCTGGAGGCCTTGAGTCTGAGGTGAATACTGAGTACCACCAAGTTCTTGTAACAAAATGAAGAAAGATGGCCACAAACGCTGAACATTTCTTGTACATTGCAGCCATCCTAAATATACTGTTTGGCTTCTCAGAGTTAAGCTGGTAACTGTTCAGCTGGGTGTCCCAGTGTTGTCCATGGTAATAAATGTGTTTTGGCGTTGTTTCAGCAGCAGTTAGATAGCTGTTCCTCATTGTAGGCTTCATATTGTATGAGCCAAGAATTCACCCAGTATATAGAAGAGGCAATTTTATTTCAATCTACAAAGCAGCTGCTTTGGGCTAGCCATGCAGATTGTTTGGTGTTGGGCTGTGGAGCAGTCATCTTCTGAACTGTTACTTTGCCAATGTTTTTGTAAGTTTTCACTCAATGGTCTGAAGCAGGCTGACATTAGTGGCCACTTAGTAATTGGCAAGCTCTAACATAATATTAAAATAGAATTTCTGTAGACTGATTGATTAAATTTTGTCAAACAGTACAGATAAAGGGAGTACATGTGAATTAAAATATCACTCAATCTGAATGAGGTTATCAACAATCTGGCTCTAAAGGTTTTGTATTCAGATAATTTATCTTTTTCTTTTTTTTTAACCTGATAGTGTGTATCTGTATTTCATAAGGCCATTAAGCAAGTAGTGATATACTTTTGCCATTGAGTCTGATAGAGGGGAAAGGTTGAAATGACCGAATTGAAGAGCTAACTACACTTTTCACTTATAACTGTATTATATCTACCCAGAGATTAAGCATATCCTGTGCTTGATTAAAAAAAATAATCTGTATTCTGTACCCATGATCAGGAGAATCTGAAAAAAATCTCTTGGTTTATTAAGAGACCGTGCTGAATCAAGTGCCAAAATCTGATGTCCTTCCACCCCTCCCCAGAGCTTATATTGTAGCTTATACCAGCTTCAGACTTGTTTCTTGTCAGTTTATCTGTCCGCTTGTTGCTGATCCAGGTGACATTGGCTGAATCTTGCATGATTTAAAAACATGATATAAATAATTTTCTAATGGTTGTCTGTTCCAAAAGGAAAAAAAAGACAAGTGGATGAACCAGCTGGACATACCTATCTGTATCTCTTAGCTTGGTCTATAAATGCCAAGGAATGGTATTTAAAAGCACAGTTACCTGGATTAAAATACCTAATAACATATTAGAGGACGCACTGCATAACCCTGTAAAACTGCTGCTTTCCCAGCCACTTCTTCCTCTGTCTTCCATATTCAGCCTGTCAACCATCTCTTTTGAGTACTGCTGAAAAGAAAAGTACTGCCAGGTATCTTACCAAATGTGTATTCTTCTGATGAAAAGCCTTCCATGGCGTGTTTAAAATTCCTTTAGATTTGGGATGCCAGAGCACAAAGAAAATGTGTGAGAAAAAATCCTTTAGTTTATACCATGTTTCTGAAAAGGTAAAATTGTATAATGTAGGAGGACTACTGAAAAGTGCTGGTGACTTGAGAAGTCGGTAGCTTCTTGTGTTTTCTTGTCATGTCAGGTGTTTTTGCTTGAGTGCATGATCAACTACTGTCTGCTTTGCAATGTATTCAGCATTATGTACAATGGCACTCAGAATGACAGTACAGTTGTTTGCAATGAGAATTTGAATCCTGAGGAAAACATTTTTCAGTTTTCAGTGTGAACCGTAAATGACAGGCACGCGGGTTTTTTCTTCACTCTTCCATTTATGATATTTAAAGTGTCTATTTTGATTTAAAAATTGAATATAAATTTGGGGAGTTAATAAGATCTGGGGAATGATGTTCCATGTGTTATATCACATTAATTGTATTAGCAAATTAATCCAAGTGTTCAAGTTCCCTTTAGGAAGGAAAGTTCTCTGACTTCTCTTACAAATATTTAAAGCAGCCCAGAAGCCTATGCTGGTCATCTCTTTCTAGGAAAATAAAAAAAAAAGTAATGAGACTGCATAATCTTTGTAGTGTGCAGCAACAGAATATCCACAAAGGCATTTTATATAATATGCTTGTTTAATTTTTTTTCTCTTTTTGCTCAGGTTCATTTTTGGAGGGAATGTGGGCGTGAGCACTGGTGCCCAATGTGGGACTTTTCTAAGGGTTGGTCTGAGTATGAACTGTAGATGCTGTTGTTCCAGCTTTTCTTAAACACATTGGCCAGAAGGTCAACTGGATCCTGGGCTGCGTCAAGAGAAGCGTGACCAGCAGGTTGAGGGAGGTGATTCTCCCCCTCTACTCTGCTCTCATGAGACCCCACCTGGAGTACTGCATCCAGCTCTGGGCCCCCCAATGCAAGAAGGATGTTGAGCTGTTGGAGCAGGTCCAGAGGAGGTCCACGAAGATGGTCAGAGGGCTGGAGCACCTCCCCTATGAGGACAGGCTGAGAGAGTTGGGGTTGTTCAGCCTGGAGCAGGCTCCAGGGAGACCTTATAGTGGCCTTTCCAGTACCTAACGGGGGCTACAGGTGAGGTGGGGAGGGACTTTTTACAAGGGCATACAGTGACAGGACAAGGGGTAATGGATTTAAACTGTAAGAGGACAGATTTAGGCTAGATATTAGGAAGAAATTTTTTCCTGTGAGGGTGGTGAGGCACTGGAACAGGTTGCCCAGAGAAGCTGTGGATGCCCCATCCCTGGAGGTGTTCAAGGCCAGGCTGGGTGAGGCTTTGAGCAACCTGGGCTAGTGGGAAGTGTCCCTGCCCGTGGCAGGGTGGTTGGAACTAGATGATTTAAGGTCCCTTCCAACTCAAACCATTCTATGATTCTATGAAATGTAATACATATTTGTCAGGAAAGGTGATTTTGCATTCAGTGCTATCTTCACCATGAAAACTGATAGAAATAAGTTCTAAACAAATTTAAGCAGGGAAACAAACAGCTCTGTTACTATGCATGTCTGCAATTTCCGAAGTTGCATACTGATGGTACTCTCATTCTGTCCTTCAGTCCTGACTTTTTACTGAGACCTTCGGTGCAAATAATAGTAATACTAATAATCAGTATATTCCTAAATGTTGTTACCTACAGAAGAACAACTTGCATGTGATAATCCATGCTTGTGAATGTGCTTCTGATTTTTTTTTTTTTTTCTCTTTGGTGTCCTCCAAGGATGATTCTTAATTTGGGGACAGTAAGGTCTATCTCCCTCAGTGCTTTAAAATCTTTTGTAAAGTCATCTGAGTGTAATTTTTGTCTTGGCCTAAGCAGGCAT
>NW_010146290.1:76103-80647 GCF_000699245.1 Pterocles gutturalis
GCTAGCACCAAGCCCTGCAGTGAAATGTACTGGAACAAGTAGTATACCGTATCTGCACAGTAGTCCTTCCTGGCAATTTTTACGGCTGTCCCTGAGCTTTCAGAGAATGACCGTGCAACAGACCAAGCAGAGTGCAAAAGACAGCATGTAAGAAATATTTAGTGTTGATTTGTGATTTCATTCCTGAGATGAGCTGTACAGATTGATTGTATAACTGTATGCTTCCCTCCCTGCCCCATTTTTTTTAGAGTAAGAAAACTTGTTACAGAGTTCTTGTGCCTTCATTTACATGTGCACCAGCCTTTAGTAGGTGTTTCGCTGCTTAATGACAAGGTTGTGGAAATGAGCATTTGACAGTTCAGACAGAGGATGGAATGAGGCCTGTAGGAGGAAGTTACAAACTTGCAAATTAATGGCATTTTTTTTTTTCCCTGCACAACTAAATATAGTAGTATCAATACTATTGGTAATGGATCAGCTGTACGGTTGGGAACCCCACCAGTTTAAAAGCATTAGAGTTGCCACTGATAGAAACAAATTCACGTGTTATGTATTTATTTGCAATTTACAAGCTTTTCACATTAAACTGGTTTTAATTGTATTATTATTATTGTTAAGATAAATATAAATTAAAAAAGTGGCTAATGTGCTACATTAATGCACATGAGCTTTGACTGCTGAAGCTTTTTTCTGTTACCCTTTGTAACTGGAATACCTACAGCTTTCAGCAAACCACATGTAGATGCTTGATTTCTAACTTTAAGCTAATTTATTGATTTTCCTTGTTTCTTATGTTATTCACTGTAGTTCTATTAATTTTGGGGGGTACTTCTTCAGAACATCTTCAGAAAACCCTTTGTTTGACTTTATTATGTAACTGACAAACAAGAAAGTTGAACTGAGAGTTGTGTATAAATAAATCTCATAGCCACTGCAACATCAGTTCTGCTTTAATAAAATAAAAAAATGCAGAATTAATGCAGACTTGTTTTTTTAAGATATATTTTAAAATTATGTTCTGCTATAGTGAGGCAGGTCCAGCAATCAGTTGTATTACAGAATGATATTGAGAGTAGGAGCTGATAAATCGGAAACAAAATATGACTGATAATCCATATGGAAAAGGAGTTTCAAGGGACCTATCAGAGTGATTTGAATGAAGTACATAGTTTTAAAATATCACTATGAGAATAGATTACAGTATTACATCAACCATTTCTAAAGGTCTGAGTGACAATGAAATTGAGATGTAAGACAAAACAAAATGTCAGGTTCAACTTGCAAAGTAACAAGGAGCAACTACGGCACCCTTGAGAAGCAGGTGGTTCACTGTCAAATGAATAACACATCTATTGAACAGGAAACTGGGAAAACTATCTAGAAAGTAACAAATTTCATTGTGTATTGGAGGATTCTTCTATGTATTGCTGTGTGTTGTTCAGTGTCCCATCAGCCCAATGTAGTGTTTGAGTTTCACCTGCACCTTAGCCAGGAGCACAAGTCATAGGCTGCTGGAAGTTTTGGGAAGGCTGCATAGCTCTGCACCCAGTGAGTGGCTGGGTATGGATCTGTCATGTGAATGAAATGTTAGTCCCAGCACACTGAGGCTGTGTACTGCTGATCTCGTGGAGCAGAGTTGTATCAAATGTGTGTTGTTAAGTGTTAGAAGGTACCTGCGAGGTGGTTGTGTGACAGGGATATTTTTTTACTATAAGCAGTGACTGGAAAAGTCCAACATGTTCTACTTGACCACTCCTTATAGAGAAATTATTTTCTATTGAGTAGACCATCTTTCAAGGGGAATAAGAAATCTTGTAATTCAGTTGTTCAGGTTGTCGGATAACTTTCTCTCAGTTGTCATCAGGGCTTTCTGGTTGTTCCTTTGAGCACAGAAAACAGCACATAGCACAGGAAACAGAGGTTGGATTTAAAAGTGGAGGGTGTGGTGTGACATGTTGTTGTGAAATGCTAAATGAAATAATGCATATTTCATTTGAGGATTGAAATAATTGCTCTGAAGTGTTGGGGTTTTTAAGCAAAATATTTTTGTCTCTCCCAATAGGGTTTATTTTCAGTCAAAGTATTTCAAAGGGAGATTTTTCTGTTAGATTACTTATGGGGGTCAGGGTGGGGGTGTGCAATTTCTGACAGTCTCAGGAAAAACACTTACTAAAGAATCTCATCATATAACTCAAAGAGTGGATTTCATTGTACTTCTGAACAGTGCTGCCTAGTTTAACCTTTGCTGGAGTGCACTAGATCCCTTGAGACTTATTTGAAACTTCTAACTAGGAGAGTCAGTGTGGTGTCTAAAAGCTTAGTACTTCATAATTCGTGTTGTCTTCTCGACTGAACAAATGCAAAATCAAGATGTCAGTTCAATCAGCCATAATTACATATGGTAACATGCACTGAAAGTTCTTTCTTATTTTAATTAAATAAGTTCTTTGCCATCAGCTGTCACTCAATCAGTAACCAATTTAATGATTAACAAAGTGATTCAGTAGAATGTTATGATTAAAATAGCAACTTAGTTACAGATTTGAGAATTATAATATTCACACTAACATACTACAAGGTATCCTAAGTATGTATGAACAGAAAACACACAAACACTGTGTAAATACAGTAAATAAATGTAAATTCAGTGAAATATGTAACTAGGAAAACTATCCTGTAGTTAAAAGTTCCCTCTTCTTGAGTTTTAAGTACTCACAATACATCGTCATTCCTCAGTGGTCAGTAATTGAGCCTTGAGAAGGCCTTTGCTCTGACCTTTCTTTGATTTCACTGCAGACACTCCTCACATCTCTTCAGTCTACGGAGGCTATACTTGAGAGGGGTCCCAGCTCAGGGGAGATGCTGGACACAGCCTGCTGCAACCCAGGAGAGATCAAAGGATCTCGGTCACTCTTTATAGGGTCTGAGATACTTGACTTTTGTTAGGTACTTTTCCATTTCAGCCCACTTCGGGTGATGTAGTATTCTGGTGTGTTTCACTGCTTATCAAGATGTATCATCCCTCTTCAGGCTCCAATGCAGGTACAGATGTACTAGGTTGTTGTGAGGTGATTGACTGTTACTATTGTTTACAGTAGTGGGGAAAGCAGGAGTTGGGTATGTTAAGGGCATGCCTTAACACTTGGATTCACTGCCATCATGGGGAAAGTGAGAGCCAGGTACCTTGAGGGGGTGTCTCAACGCTCAGGTTCGACCCCATAATGGAAAGCAGGAGCCAGGGACACCAAGGAGGTGCCTTGACACTTGGGTTCACCCCTTTCACAATCCATTCCTGACTCACCCTAGGTTGGTATATGACCCAGGAGGGGAAGAATCGCACCAGCCAACTCAGGATGGAGGTGGGGGGGTGTTGCACCACCACAGCAGAACAGCAGTTTAGCGCATCTCATGCCATTTAGCCTTTGCGAGGACTTTTGCAACAGAGACTCCCATCTCCACTCAGACACAGCAGCTGACTGTATTGGTCAAGTGATCTGATCCCTGATGCAATGGTTGCCCTTTGCCAAGAACTCTTTCTTTTTAATCAAAGAGACTATCCTTGAGTGTCAGTGCCACAAACACTACATCCTCTGTGGGCTGAATTAGTAAACTCTCTTTTGGCAGTTACCCCACACATGGAAAGGAAGAGATCAGACCAGGGGAGTGAATACGACAAGAGAGCAACAGAGAACGTAGCAGGCTGGGACTTTGCCCAGTTGTTCGCTAGAAGCATTTCTGAGGAGTCCAGCCTCACTTTACCCAGTGAGGACTTCTCTGATGAAGTCAGGTGGTGGAAGTGATGAGATATGAAGTCCTGAGATGCAGGTACTGCAGCTGACTTAGTGCACGTTCAGGGCATAGATTTCTGGATAATGTTGAAGCTGGGCTGATTTAAGCATTAATGTTTTTCAAAATATAATAGCTGTTCTGATAAGATTGCATGATTTCCAATATATGTGTGTTGTCAAAGTATCATTTTGATGGTTACATTGTGGTGCGTTTGCTCTTAACTCTCAAGATAAATTATTTCACATATGTAGCGGGAAGTTTTCTTTTGAACATTGCTTAACTTTGCTGTGCTGTGAATGTGCTTTGCTAAGTTCAAGAATGTTTCCACAGTGATTAAGTGGAAAGCTTTTTATTCAACTAAATATGAGCAAATTCAATTCAATAAATCAAAGAAAAATACCCAGATTTTCCATTTGATCTAGAAGCTCAGATGCTTCAGAAGAGGCTTGTCTCACTATAAATTGCAAGAGCTTTCTCTGTATTGATATACACATGAAAATAATGACTCAGCTGCATATCTTGTTTCGTAGAATCATAGAATGGTTTGGGTTGTAAAGGACCTTAAAGATCATCGAGTTCCAACCCCCTTCCATGGTCAGGGACACACTCCACTAGACCAGGTTGCTCAAAGCCTCATCCAGCCTGGCCTTGAACACCTCCAGGGATGGGGCATCCACAGCTTCTCTGGGCAACCTGTTCCAGTGTCTCACCACCCTCACATCTACTCTCTTTCAGCTTATAACTGTTATCCCTTG
>NW_010146291.1:0-12909 GCF_000699245.1 Pterocles gutturalis
AATAATAATCAATAATATTGAATAAAACAATAAATAAGATACTTGGTAATAAAGGAGCCTCAGAAGGATTCAGAAGGGCTGGGACACTTGCACCGGCTGCTGATGTTTTGGGTCGTTTTCCCAAGAAGTGGGCTTTTCCGAGGAACAAAGAGTGGAGATGTTTTTCCAAACCTCGGCCGGTTTCAAAGACGGAGAAGTAGAAACCATTTATTGCAAATGAGTATCCACCCAGAGAAAGATTAACATCATGGCCAATTTTGTAAACAAGTTTTGAAAGAAAGTTGAGAGAGAATAAAAATAAGATTTAAGAGGGAGGGAGAATATCATCAAAGTAAGTACTATGTGGGAGGAAGTCGTGTTGGTCTTTTTGCTCAAAGTGCAATAACTCTCTATCGTTTCCTGCACTTTATTAATAACTACTCTTCTGTTTAAAAATATTTTAATCCCTTTTGTAGCTGGAATGACTCATCAGCTCCTTTTTCATTGTTAAAGATGACGTCTTCCAGCCTCTCAGCCACCAGAACAGTGTCCCCAGAGAATAGCATGGTGCTAAACCAACAGTATGTCCTATTTTGTTCCCCCAGACCCACCAGTCTAATTATTTTCATTAATTTTAACAGACAGCTAAACAGTTATAGTTATGAAAAAAAAAAAAATAAAAAAGCCATATTCAGCATTGTGTCCTGCTTGAGGCCAGGAGAATGAATGATGCGGGACCAGCACAAGGAGATGGCTCTGTGGATGGAGCACGTCATGTTGGGAGCTTGGGGTGGATGGAGTTCAGAGTGTTTGGTTAGAGAAGAGCCATGTCCAGAATGAATTTTTTCACCTTTGATGATTGGTGCACCATTGGTTTTACCTCCTTTGAGGGGCAGAAAGCTCAGGGAAAGGCTTCGCGGCTGCATCCCTGGAGGTGTTCAAGGCCGGGCTGGATGAGGCTTTGGGCAACCTGGGCTAGTGGGAGGTGTCCCTGCCCATGCCAGGAGGGTGGAACTAGAGGATCTTTAAGTTCCCTTCCAACCCAAACCATTCTGTGATTCTATCCTCCCCCTGGCAGGGGAAAGAGAGTGCTCGGTCCTGCCCCCAGCCAAAACTTGGGAGGGGAAGCTAGTTACAGATGGCTCTTCCCAACAATGGAAAATGTTGCCTTCCCACAACCTTCAGTTCCTTTATTTTTACTCTCTTCATTATTCCATGTCTCACAGCAGAAAGTGATGCAAAGTTGTTTTGTCACATGCTGTTACCACAGACGATGCTATAAGACCGCCAGATTTTCTCCTACTGTGAGGTCTTTTAGTCAAGCCCAATGGAAACCAGAAATGTCATCAAGTCAAAAAGGTGGCGTAAGGACACTCTTCTGACAGCTGGGTTTCAGCCAGAGAGGCTGGTTAAGTGTAAAGGGTCAGTTTATCATGCTACATCAGGTAATCTTATTATTTTAATTATTATTAATTATTTTAATTTAAAAGTAATCCTTTTTGTATCATTTTGACATTATTTTCTCACTTGTGGTCTATGCCAGTGCTGTAAATAGAGCAAATTAGGCTTAGGGGTTGATTCCTCATCGTTTTTTTTTATTTGAAGTCTATGAGAAAGGAAAAATGCGGTGGAGTCTCCATTTCTTGAGGTCTGTGTTTCAATGCGTCAAGACAATAACACCCTGAGAGATAGGCTATCCTTCAAGTCTGGTTTATGAGCTGAAGACAGAATTACTGACTTGGTTTCTTTAGACTGGGCTGTGCAGAAGATCAAAGAAGGTGTTCATAGTTGTCTTCTAAGAACCTGACCAATGCCAATGTCACAAATTCAACATTAATAGCCGTTGTTTACCACCCAAGAAGGCACAAAGATGGTAAAAAAAAAGTGGCATACAGACAAAAGGGAAATAATAGGGGGAAAAAAGACTGCTTTCCAAGTGCAAAATTTAATTGAGGGTAATTATTAAGAATACTATGCATAGTTTAATCTATGCCAGATCTCCTGGTGAGCATATAAACTTATTCATGCTTTTAATGGTTTCACTCGAGAGCAAACTGCCATTGCATTACATTGAAACATTTCAATATAAAGGTGGGGGTGATGGGAACTGAGGTCCTGCTGCAGTAAAGTCACAGCCCCACTACAAGCAATGTAAGACAAGCTCACGCACAACCTCCCAGAAGATGGTTGAAGAAGCTAATAGCTTTGTTTCCTCAAATTACTGATTTGATTGTTCATAGCTCCCAGGAAGAAGAAGCTGAAGCTACCTGTCTTCTCACCTACAAACAAAGCGATGGGTAAGCACCTTCAGGGTATCAAACAATGGGATTTTTTTATTTAAAATTTGAACATTCCTTCTATTCAAATCTAAATACAATGGACTTTATCTTTGATGGACTCATGGGGGCCTGGAATGTCAGATCTGCAACCCTGTGGAACAGATCCTCATCGCTCTCTATTGTTTTCCACCAAATGAGTATCTTCCATAGAAGCTACATAAATAACCCATTCATAAAAGTATAAAAACATATTGTACCAAGACAATAGCTCTGCAACATCCTTGGTGAAGTTAGCAGAGTTAAACATGCAAAGAATTTGTCTCTCTCCTCAGACTCCAGTGCAGAATCCTAATAGACTGGGAAATAAAAATAAAGAAATAAAGAAGCAAAGGCTTTATCTACCTGAAGAGCTCCTGTGTTTGTGATGCAAAATGTGCTATGATAACATACAATAAAACAAAGTCTATTATCTAGTCCTCTTTAAGAGGACTTCCTAAGAGGTTTCTTTAAAGTTTTGGTTTTGGACAAGTTATTTATTTTGGTATTTATATTTTTTTTTCCTTAATCAGGGTTGCCGGCTTTCTCTTTATGCTGTACATGCACAGAAGGGAAGCTAATGGAGCAGTGATATTAACAGGTGCTGAGACCTTGAATCGGGATTTGCTGAGGGCAGTTCCTTCATCTTTGCTTATGGCAGCACTATAACACCAGGACAGTACTAAGGGATCAGTGAATTTAAGCCAAGAGTGGGTTTTATCATAATATTGCATGCATGGGAACTAACATGCACGTATGCTTAGCCTTCCCTCTTCCATATGTTCTACTTATAATCGTAGAATCATAGAATCATTAAGGTTGGAAAAGACCTCAAGGATCATCAAGTCCACCCCAACACCAGCTAACCCACTAAACCATGTCCCGAAGCACCACATCTACACGTTTCTTGAACCCCTCCAGGGATGGTGACTCCACCACTTCCCTGGGCAGCCTGTTCCAGTGCCTGATCACTCTTTCAGTGAAGAAATTTATTCTAATATCCAGCCTAAACCTCCCCTGGTGCAAGTTGAGGCCGTTTCCTCTTGTTCTATCCTACTTGTACTCTGCTCTGCTTAAAAATTGAGGAGACATTGAACTGTTCATCACAAATGTATTTTCAGCCAACATGCGGTCACAAGAGGAGTTTCCTTTGGGCCTTACTTGAATAGAATTAGATGTGGGAAATGTAATGAGGATGTGGATCTAGTTCACTCTTATATTTGCATATCTCCAGGTCCTTTGCCTCTTTCTTGGACATATACTGTAGCATTTATCATGGCACAATGCATTTGTGCCATACCCCTGAGTGCATCATGGCAGCCCAGAGTGTTGACTTGTTGGCAGGCCACTTCTTACAGTCAACGTCAGCCTTGCCTCAGCAGAAATGCTCCTTCTACCTGATTAAGCATCACTGCAAGTGAGCAGTAGGAGGCTGAGGATTCTTTAATTAAAGAGTTGATTAGCCTGTCTTAAAATAAACTTAAATGGAATCAAGGGTGAACGATCCCGAAAACAACGAAGTGCATCTAATTAGAGTGGAAATGGAACAAACTGTGCTCTGCTTTTTTGGCTTCGTTTTATGTGTTAATGAAAAGTGATAAGCACTAAGCTTGATAAAGTTAAAGAGCTTGAGTGGATGAGCCTCTTGTCTTTGGCCAGATGCTGTTATCGTTTACATGAACATAAACAAGAAAACTCTTCCTTGGTATGGATCCAAAGAGCTGAAGCCTGTCTTACATCCCATCCACCCCAGTACGAACCTTGAAAAGCCTGGGCTTTTTTTCAGTCCTTCGCATTACAACCAGAACATTTTGACCTCTCCACTTAACCTAAAACTAAATTGGCTTTTGGTTTGTCTGGGCTGGAGGGTCAATTTACAAAACATTTAGAGTTACTTAGTTCTCACCAATACAAAGTTCACAGCATGTCAACTCACAACGGTTCCATAGATGCCAGCTCCATCCATCTGCCCATCATCGTATGTGTACGCTGTACATCAGCTGTGTTAGGTACACCACTCGCATGGTTTAACTTGTGGCAGCTTCTTTAAGTTCACCGAGGCTGGAAGAGAATGCACAGGAGGTTTTATAGAAGTCTCTGGGGAAGACCTGGAGTTGAAAAACTTCCCCAGATGAAAAAAAAGGAGTCGTTGAAATGAGCTGCCATAATAGGCATGTAATGAAAACTGTAATATCAGCAGAGGGTGCTGGTGAAATTGTCCAGTTATTTCAATATTGTGCTGTAGGTTTCTCTGGTGTCCTGTAACTCCATATTCTGTGTGGAATAGCTTAAAAGAAATAAAGGTGCTGCACTGGTGATGCTGGTGATTCGATAACCATCAGTCTCTCCTGCATCAATATCCCTTAACCATGCAGCTAGGGACAATGTGTTGATTTCCAAGTCGAAGCTGAAACAGGGTAGAAAGTTATCTCATGTTTTCAACCCTAGAATTATTTCCTGCAGATGCTGTATGTAGTACTTACTGCCCTCAAGGGCTCAGTATTTCAGTAAGAACATACTTGACCATACCTCTGAGGCTCACCAAGGGCTGGGCTGTCCCCTCACCAAGGACACAGCTGTGTAACACCCTAGATAGGGCAAGAACTAGGCTCTGACTCCTGATTTGGATGAGTTCTTGGCCCAAAGAGGATCTACCCTGAGCCAGCTCCCTTACCTTGATGTGTCTTACGAAGCTGAGCAGCACTTTGAGGAACTAATCCAAGACTTTGTCCCTCCTAATTTGCCCACTTGGGGTGACAAGTAGCAATGTTGGGTGTGAGGTCTAGCGAAGGGCTGGGCAACCTTTGGAAAGGTGTCGGTTGTGTTCTTAAATGCATTAATATTTTCAGCTGAAGATGTTGAGGATTGGTCAATTATTAGTTCTTATTTTTATATTTTTCTTGAGGTGCTTTGATCTTCTGACTACAGAGGTTTGTGGGCTGTGCAGCTGTACGTGGCTGGGATGTCAACATTGGCATCCACGGCTGCCAGCATTGCTCAGAGGTCAAGATCCCGAAATTATGAGAGAGTCCAAGGAGAGAAGGAAAAAACCTAAAGCGTGGAAAAAAAGGAAAGGGAAAAAAAATAAGTCTGAAGCTTAAATATTTGTGGTAGATCCTAAATTGTGGTGAGAGGTGCTAGTCTCTCCATGGTTGAGATCAAAACCAGAGTCTGACCGTGAACCAGGCTCCATTCCCAACTCCACCCTTGGCTTCGTCAAGGCCAAACTGATTCTCCTAACATTGACAAAAGCAGACCTATCCCAGGGTAGCGTTTTTCCAGCATACTGGGAAAAAAAATTGGCAGTGCCTCTGGACAGCTTCAGCAATCAAAACATTCCAAGGCCTCTCATACATTTGTAAGATTTTCCTATGATGCCTTGTTTGGTTTTCTTTTTTTAGATGTTTGTCTTGCCTTTAAATGACAAACCCTGAATGTGTTTGCTTGATTCCTCTCTTTTTTAAAACAGCTCTCAACTGGAGTAGCAAAGAGATGCAGAAGGATGGAAGAGGCGGTGTGGAGGTCGAGCTGGGTATCCCATGGCCAGGTACCAGCTCATGTTCTGCTCCATCATTCCAGCACAGGTGACAAGTTTTTGGAGGCTGAGGGATACCAGTCGATCCCCTTCCTTCTCCTTCCATCCCAGTTTATAGGTACAGGAGGAATGCCCTTCTCCTGCAGGGTTAGGAGAGCCCCCAAGGATGCTGCTCAGCAATCCAGCTCCAAAAGGCACGTAAAGGCTTTGAACAATTTGTGAGCGAGTGGTATTTTTATCTATATGGAAATGTTCAGACCTTGAAATACCAAGCTGTATTTCTGCATTAACTCAAAGGGAATGATATCGTACCCATGAATTACATCACTGGGGATGACGATGGTAAATCTGGCTTTTTATTGACAGTGTCATCTTATTGTCCCTGCTTTGTGTCTCCTTCACCATGACAGTGAAACTCCAGCACACCAATGTTCCAGCATCCGTGGCATTTAATGCAACCACCTCCGGTCTTATAAAATAGATGACTCAATCCTAAACAGATTAACTCCCTCTAAGGAACCATACAAAGGTGATTTATTTTCCCCTGGATACGCACACAAACGCACAGTCTCACAAAGAGGAGACTTGCATGCACATCGAGGAGAATATACATCCTGAAAAATCCTTCCCCACATCCAAAGATTTGCAGAGAGTAACAGTAGGAAACTGATCCCAGCCCGTGGGGATTTAATTAGGCTAAATAATATTTATCTACGTTGATTTATCTAGAGCCCAGTTTCAGGTTCATGTGGAATAAGACCCAGGTGGGATTGTCTCTCGAACACAGTTAAACTTCTGGAAAGGTCACAATTAGATTCTTATTAATGTCTCTTTTTTTTATATGTACAAATTTACAACAGCAAACAGCAAAAGACAGACTAGAGGCTGGTCCCTAGAATATAGAATGATATCACGTGAATTTTTCTGTTTCAGCTCCATTTAATAACAGCCTATTTTTCTAAGCTGATGGCAATATAGTTTTTCTAAACCACTATAAAAATTATTCTCCCCTAATAAAAACTGAGATGTCCTGATCAAGGGTTTGATGAAAAACTGAAGGAAATGATAATGATAATCTCTCCAACCTCAGTAAATTTGGACAGAGACCCTGAAAAAAAAGTTAATGTCCACCAGGAGAAATAGTGGGCTGGAAGTGAAGCATCATAGATAAATCTATTGCCTAAAATTGCAGCAAGAACAGTATTTATCTGGTGTTTCAGTAAGGTTACATTTTAAAACACATTCTCTGCATGGTTAGAGCAAGCATTTTCCTTAAATGAAAAAAAAAAAAAAATAGAGGCGGTCAGACTTCTCTGTTTGAATACTGATGGCTTTTTTTTATTTTTATGTCCTTCTCAAGAGCTTGTCCAGAAAAACATGAGATTTTGCTGAGCGATAAGGGAATTTATACATTCAGAAGAGATCTGTACCATTATGACTTCAACATGTAATGCTGAGGCAATAAAATTTATAGCTCTCTTCTTCAGTGCTTTAATGAGGCATTGCCGGGCTCAGTGTGTATTTGCAAATGTCTTAATAGATAACGATTTTCAAAAGTGCTGGAGTACAGCTGCCAGCACAAATGGCCATAACAGCAGTTATCTTTGCAGACTTAGTCATGTTGAATCAAAGGCAAAACTGAATCACCAGCCAATTTGCTTCTCCAGTTTGTGAGGGAAGTCAAGGGAACACATTTCTTCTGGACACATCTCCTTCCAGCAATTAAACTGAGCCTCCTGATGAGGCTTATTATTTTTAATCCAGCTTGTTAAAGGGCACAAGTGTTTTCACTAATCCATCTTTGGCATGCCTGCTTTTCCAAGAATAACCCTTCCTCTGAGGAAGCAAGGATGCTTTGACAGTGCCTGGGACAGGGCTCAAGTGACCCGTGAATTCACCATCAGTATAAAGTTGTGTGGGACCATGTAGATATGGTGAAGGTCAGAGGACAAAAATTGACAAAACCAACCATGGAAACGTTTTCTTACACTCCATTTTCCTGTATATCTTCGCAGAAGATTCCCCATGCCCATATATCTGAGGGGCTGGAAAGTGCAAGAAAATTGGGTGTTGTGTTGGGTATCCTGTCTTGCCTCTCTCTAAGCTCTCCAAACTCTTCCATGGTGTCCAGCCTTCATGGAGTGAGTCTGTCTGTTTGGGGGGAAAATGACAAAACATTGAACACTTCTATCCCTGGTATTTCACTGCCAAGAGACACACTTGTTTAAGGTTAGACCAGCTGAGTAGACAGGGTTTTGAAGCATTCCAGAAAGATGCAATGACTGACGCTAATTTTATTTCCCCTAAACACTGAATCAAAGAATAGGAAGTCGCAACTTCTCTGTTTCCCTTAAGAAGGGCAACTGTGGCCCACTGACCTCTTCAGCTTCCCCTGTCTGTTGCGTAGAGCAGAAGGAGAACCATTTGGGTGTCATTTTTCCCACAGAAACTCGACTGGCCAAGGGAGTGTTGGCTTTTGCAAAGAGGCAGGAGGAAGGTACCAGCTTGTGTGAACACACACAAAGGCTTCTCCGTGCACCACCTTAGCACCACGCACCTCCAGCCCCAACAGCCTCTAAGAGCAGCCTTTGGCAGAGGATTGGAGCAGCAGCTGAAAGCTGCTTTCAAGAAATGTGTAGATGTGGTGCTTAGGGACATGGTTTAGTGAGTTAGGTGGTGTTGGGTTAGACTTGATGATTCTTGAGGTCTTCCAACCTTAATGATTCTATGATTCTATGATTCAGGTTTTTAAAGCCCAGGATCCAGGGCAAAGCCTGCCTGCTCCTGGGAGGTCTCTATCTCAGCAGCTATGTGTTTGTAAGACATCAAGGGCTGGTCTGCTAACCATTGACTCGGTCGCCCCACCAGGAAGGTCAGATGCTTATTCATAGGCCATGGTGAAGTCATTAGTGGTGAATTTCCATTGCACTGGACTGCAGTGAACCCACCTCCCGTGACCTCACTGTTTATCTGAGCCATTCCTCTTGGCTGATACCCAGCTGAAGCCATGGAGTGACTCAAGGACACGGGTCTGCCCCGGGTCTGCCCCAGCTCTGCCCTCTCTGGAGACATCCCTCGAGTGGTCATTGTTTGCTGACCAGGTCTCAAGGAACAATCTTCAGTATGCTTTCCCAGCTGCTCCTGCACCTGATTGGCCAGTTAAGGCAGGAAACTGTTTATTAATTTAGCTTCTAGGACAGGTAAAGGGTGTGATGAGCTCACTGGTTTAATATCCTTAGCTGCACGGGCTGGTTTAAGGTACGACTTTTGGTAAGGCCCAGGGACCAATTTTTCCTGCCTAATAAAGCAGATAAATTAAATGGAAATATTTTCCTCCAAATCTTTTATGCCCACGGTTTTTCCCTCTGAAATAAAGAGATTTTTATTTTAGCCTCATCCACTAAGATGCATTTGATGCAAAGACTTTGTCGGCTGCACCTCCCTGTTGAGTGTACAGGTTCAATGTCCTTGGACTCTTTGATTCCTTTCCTGTCAAGGGACAGAGCTATAAGTGAGGCTCCAAACAGTAGGACTCTGCTGATTTACTTTAGCTGGAAGATCCTGAAGGGAAAAATATCAATACTGTGGGTTACACTCAGCAGTTTCTCCCTAGTCTAACACTTCACAATTTCTTCTTGATCTTAATATTTCATGAGCACATTCACTTGAGTATACGGTGCCATTGCAGGATGAAGGTGATCTTGAAATAGATGTAAAAAACATGGAAGGAAAATTCCCAATCCAACCATAAGCAACAAGATTAAATGGGGACAAAATAGCCTGGCAACTGCCAGCCCCCGCCTGAGACCCAACAACACCTCTGGAGGAGAAGGTTCCTCTGAAATGAACATTTTGGAGCAGCAGCTCCCAAGCAGGTAGAATATGAGCATTAATTTGTGGACTGCAATCTCCACTGAGGTTAGAGTGAAGACTCAGTTCTTCTATGCACTCATGTTGCTAAAATCAAACGTTGCTTTCATTTGCAAACCCACAAATCCCATGTGAAGTATTATTTCCCTGTTTTTCAGTGCTAAGAAATGCGTCTATACAAAAAGCTCGCTGAAATATTGCTCTAAGGATTCTGTAATTCATTATAACTTCCAGCCCTAATAAGTGCAAGGTGATTTTTCATGGATTTCTAAAACTGGCAAGCTAATATTTCTTGAATCCGTCAGAAAATAAATACTGCTCTATCCTTTGCTTACCCTTTCCTCATCAACAAGTGCGATTACAAAAACATATTTCCCCAGTTCAGGATTTTAGGACTCCCTGTCAAGAGTCATTTTCCCATCCTCCAGAAGTAAATCTCTATCCTGTTACACCAGGGAAATGTCAACTGATTCATCTCCCACCCCTGATGGCCATAACTTCCATTTCTACCTATCAAATATATGTCACAGCTGGAACAGATGAAAAGGAAAGATATTCTTACAAGCCGAAAAATGAAAAAAAAAAATAGTGACGCAGCAGTTTCCACTCTCCCCAGGGAACAGAGCATCAGCTCCAGAAATGAACAACCTTATGCTTAGCAGGGGGCCATCTGGGTACCATTTATTGCTGTTATTTAATCAACTCAGAGGCTCACCTGTGCTGGGAAACAGCCACGTGTGAGTGGAGACCACACGTACAGAAGTCATGAAAAAAAAAAAAAAAATTGTATTCTTGAGGCAAAAAAAGTAAGCCCTTTGCACACAAAGGTTATGGATGCTTTTAATTCCAGAGGCCCGTGTGCCAGCCCTGCAATAATTGATACTACAGCTTGACAAGCCAGATCAATAGTTAAGGGTGAGTTTGCTAGTTTGGAACCAAACAACCGCAGCAGAAGTTAAATCCATTTGTACGCTGTCACGGGGCCAGTGCGCTTTTAAAAAGATGAGTAGAAATTGGCAGGAGGCTTTACAAGAAGGCTGGTAGAGAGATGGATATTTTGAAGCCTTTAATAACAGCTTAATTTCATTTAAGGCATGCCATATAATCAGGTTACTACAAGCACAGGGTGGCTCATATGACAAGCGGTGTGTGATGGATCTCCTGTATGTTAAACACCTTCCTTCTGGAAGTGTCAAGCACAGGATTGAAGTTTTTTTTTTTATCCCTATGCTGTTACAGGGAATTGGTGGGAATTAAGGGGTAGTACGACACTAATCTTTTAAAATATCTGCTTCTACAAAGCATGCCTTTGCCTGAATAGCCCTCACTGCCCCAGTAAAGAAAGACTGGTCGATTCGAAACCAGTGTCAAGCTCGTAATGTTGTTGATCCCAGGAACAGAGTAATTGAGAGTTAACATTAGGAGGAAATATTTTCCCATGAGGGTGGTGAGGCAGTGGCCCAGGTTGCCCAGAGAAGCTGTGGATGCCCCATCCCTGGAGGGGTTCAAGGCCAGGCTGGATGAGGCTTTGGGCAACCTGGGCTGGTGGGAGGTGTCCCTGCCCATGGCAGGGGGTGGGACTGGATGGGCTTTAGTGTCCCTTCCATCCCAAACCACTCTGTGATTCTACGATTCTCACTCAGGGAGGTGGCTGCCTTGTGTAAACAAGTGGGGATTTGACTAATTTATTGTGATATGTATTAAAGATGCAACAGTGGTAAATTGATGTGGCAAATGCATTATTAACGGTAGCACATAATTAATTTATCGTATTGCGATACTGCTGATGGCATGTTCTGCTCAGGACTGGCTTTGTCTGGAGCACCGACCACCCTCCTTTCAGTGCAGGACACAGCCAGCTGTGCCACCATCTGGGGTCAGCTGTGCTTTAAAGTGACGACACGAGCTGTCCCATCAAAGAGGAGGCAATCATCATATTTTTACCATGTGAATCCCAGGCCACAGTAATAAGAGCGTGGTGCAGACATTTTACATTCTGTGCAGAAATGTGTGCCTGTTGCTGAAATACTTTTCAACATAACCAAAGGTTAATGTATGCCCTGCCGTGCATGTAATTAACACTTCTTCTCTTGCAGCACTTCACCTTTTAATATTAACATCTCCCTTGTCTATTTGTCACAATAACTGGCTTTTCCCTTGTCTTTTTACCTCTTCCCAAATTTACAGCACTGTTTCTCTGTCCTCCACATGTGTATCTGCAAGTCTGTGCCCAAGTCTCTTTTCCGAGACCGAGCTGATTTCCAAGTCTCTGTTTCAGCATCACCTTGCAGTGCCCAGTGCCAAGGGTGCTCGTGCCAACCTGTGGGCAGGGACGGACACTCTGCACGTGTCCCCTCTGCATCCACACCTCCCAGGACATCCCTTCAAGCTTCCCCCCAATCCATGCCTGCAATTGAGATGCAGCAGCTCCTTTCTGCCAGTTCAGGAGTTTTGCAAAGACCTGCTTCATTCTTGGATGCTTTAACCCACCCTGCCCTCCCATCCCAACTACCATTTCAGCTCATCGCCAGATCCACTTTTGACATTTTGACATTTTTTGGTCCATCTGCTGAGGGTTCTTCTGTCCATGGCGTATGTCAGCCTTCCCAAGAGTCAATTGCTTTGCTGCAGTTCCATCTTCTTCTGTAATGATCAAGGCTTTACTAGTCCCTGACCAGCAACTCAATCAAATCAGACTTTGATTGAACATTCAGTCCATTTAATATTTTAACGCTCAGTATTGGAAGTGATGCCATTACTAGACAGATGTTGACTGCAAGAACCTACTTGTCCTGGATCATATTTCTTCTCAGTTTTCTTGAATCCACACATGTCCTAAGAATTAAGGATAAGATCGTGTTTTCTATATTACATCTTTATCTTTTGACAGATTTTGGAGCAGGATTTCAGGTGTCTTCACTCCGAATAGAAGCACGTTTTCCCTCCAGCGTGAGCTCCAGCAACTTCTACTCTCCCTTAGGTTTCTCTTGGCTGCTCTTTTAAAAAATGCTGAGACCATGCTGCCTCTGGGAAAAAAAAAAAAAAAAAAAAAAAAAAAAAAAAAGGATGGGGTGTTGCTAAACATTACCCCAAACTACCCCAGAGTATGTACCCACAGTGTGTTATTAATAAGAGGGATTTCTTAAATCAATACTCATTTCCTCACCAGGTTGTCAAAGTCCTTTTCCCCTTCCACTCTTCCCTGGAATG
>NW_010146291.1:12930-20399 GCF_000699245.1 Pterocles gutturalis
CCAAAAAGGCATCGTGCTGGGATGCTGGTCAGACAACTTGCAGGGGTCACAGATTTGCCAGCAGGAGGAGGGAGGTCAGCAGCATTAGTCGAAACTAACTGGAGGGGCAAATAATCCAAACTTCAGCCACCCAAGTGAGGCAGGGGCTTGGCTGGGAAGATCACTCTTGCGATGGAAGAGCTGCCGTTCCCGTCACGGCGTTATCTTCCACAACAGGGGCGATGAGTGCTTTGCTTGCGCCCTTCCAAGGCAATGAGGAGTTTTAAAGTCAAAATACTGCGATAGAGAAAAAATGATTCTTTCCTGTTGTAGTTTTTCCTGAATTTTTTTTCACCACCATAAAAAAAAAAAAAAAAAAAATACAAGGGAGGAGGAGGCTTGTAAAAGACTCAAAGGAAATAAACATCAACTGAACTCACTTGACTCCGGTTGCTAGACTTGGAATTTTTAATAATTTTAACATATCAGAAATGCCTCTAGCTCTCTGGAAACCCAAAGGCCTTCTTGTTTAGGTTTCTTTTTTTTTTCCTTTCATTTTAGCCTGATGAAAGATGAGCAAAAGGCTGTATTTTTTATTTTTCCAGCCGAAGACAAAACTTCTCTAAACAAGGAGGAATATCCAGGTCAACAAAGCAGGGACAGGATACACCATGGAAAAAACCCATCAGCTCCGTTTCCAGAGAGGTGAAGAATCAAAGACCTTGTCCCTGCCAGGAATTTCCAACTCCCAGAGAAACTCGACTGATTTGAAAAGACCAGCAGAAAACTCTCCGAAAAGGGGTTTTTTTATATCTCCCCATGGGAGAAGGGGATGTTACATTCTCTGCCTCTTACAAAAACCCCCACATTTTCCTAACTGAAACCTGGATATATTTTCAGTGTTTCATTTTGTGTTTTAGTCTCTCTTGTTGTTCCCCAGCCACCACAAGGGCTGATTTTTTGATTTATGTTTCATAGGGCTAGGTGATAATACTTTACTCATCTTGGAAAATCGTTAGCACAAGGAGTCCCGCTGGAACATAATCATCTGCAAAACTGCCGGTTCACGAACGGTATTTGCAGGCTGGCTCCCACGGATGGGGCTGAGCCAAATCATAGTCAGTTGTAAAATATGATCTTTTGGTCTGTTGTTTCCCTAAACTGACTATCTTAAGACAAAAAAAAATCCTTCAGCAGGTATTCGAGCCAGGCACTAATGATATTTTATCCCATTTCAGTAATCCCACTCCTAGGCATAAAAGTCCAAGTTGTCTCAAAAACAGCTCTCTGGATTTAACCGCGCTTAGTCAGCCAAGTCCAGCCCATTTATTTTTGTTCTCCTGAAAGTATTCAATATATTCAAACACATTATGACAATTGCACCGAACCAAAAAAAAAAACAAAAAAAAAAATCATAATAATAAAAGGCATGTGGGAGGGTTCCAAGAATTCCTTAGGAAAATTGTTTCAAATTCATGTGCATAAAAAAGAGCACTTTTTATTCTAGGTGTGACTGACAAAAAATGTGAAGAGCTAGAGCTGGGAAAAATATTTTTGTATTTGGTAAATGGTGGCAGCTTTTTTTGTTATTTTTTCTCTTGGACCAGGTCAGTACAGACCAACTAGTAAAAATCCTTTTTATCAATCCAGAAGAACCCTGACTGAATTAGAGCAACAAAAAGCAGATAAACCAGAATCTTCCTCAAGAAATTGCATTAAAAATAATGTTAGGCTAGTTCAGCAAACACATTTATTTAAGCCCCACATTTTTTTCAAAATTTTATCAGTGGGCAAGGTGAGTATATTTATTTGAGGAGCTGTTTGCCACCCTTCCTTGGCCAGTATCTAAGAAATCGCACCTAATTATTGGAAAAATACAAGGTGGGAAGGGACTCTTCAACATCTGATTGAAAATTACTTTTTTAAAATTTCTTTGTACCCAGACTACGCCACATATGCTGGTCCTTATCCTCATGCCGTTTGCCACAAAGTGAGTTTGTCACCTTAGCTCATGACATGTCCTCCCATTGAATTCAACCCGACTCATCTTGCGTGTCAGCTCCTGAAGGATCAGGTATTCAGAAACTCTGGCAGGGGGAGTGCTGATGATCTGGCACAAGGTTCAGCAAGAAGGGGTGCAGCCCCCTCGCACCCACCAGCCTCCCACAGGGAGGCACACACGAACAATGTTGGGTTGCCAAGAGGAAATTGAAACAACAAATAACTCTACAGAGTTCAAATATTGATCACTGGGAAGGAGTCCAGGTAAAGAAGCACAGAGAGAGAGGTGGTCCGGCAGGAGAAGTGTCTCCCAAACATGCCCTCTTATTGATTTTCCTCTTTTTTTTTTTTTGCTGCATTTTATTTTAGCTTTGTTATGACACTGGTAGCTGTAATAAAATATGCAAAGTCAGGAAAGTCTTGGGGCTGCCTGAGTTCAAGCCGCTTGGCATAAGGGCCAGCGAAAGGCAGAACCTCCTCCATAACGGGCAAAGACAAAACTCTCCTTTCCAAAGCAGGGCAGCCCAAAAATTCTGCACCAAATCCCACCGGGCATTGCTGAGGAGCAGCGGGCAAGGGCATCCCCTCTTAGGGATGAAGGACAGGAGTTGGGGAAGCTCCAGCCTCTTTTACATGGTCTGTAAAAATAAATTCATAAATAAAAAATTAACTCGGGATTACCTCCGTGGCCATGCTTTTCCTTCCAGACACTTCAAATTAGGAATAAGGAGACATGTCAGTAAATTGGAGCATTCACTGAAAATAGAAAGACGAGGAAAATTGTTTCTAAGTGGGATATTGTTATTTTTGTCAAGTGTTTGCCAAAATACAAATTGGGAAATTATTTTGAAAATTCAGCCAACTCTATCTTTACTCAAGAATCAGTGAGGGTAAGTGGGATATGGAATAATTCTTGTGCAGATGTGGTTTACTCTATATTAGACATGGATGTAGGCTGTTTGACTTTATTGGGCTAATTAATTACATACTAACCCAAGTCAGATTAGGTAGCTGTATTTTCAGTTCTTCAACATTCTTATCAGAAGGTGGATGTCAGCCAGATTTTTTAAACTATCCCCGCTACTCCATTTGCTTCCAAACAGATGTTTTAGCTTTCAGTTTGAAGTAGGAGTAGCTCAAAACAAAGCAGCAAACAGCAGTTGCTCAGCGTGGTGGTGCCTCCTGGGCCATTTGACGTACAGATGTGTTATCAGTGGTATCAAAGAGCCTCATCACTCTGGGGTAATTATAGATATAAGCCCTAAATGTTGGGTACTTGCCATAACATTTGAGAGTGTTGGGGTTTTTTTTTAATAACATGCTGCTTGGAGCAGTTATGGAAAGGAGCTGTCAAACATCTCCTCGTGGTACCCTGAAGGATCTGCAGAGCCATCAGAGCAGCTTGGTTAACATTGGCATGTCCTACTCATATATATGTCACCATACTTGTTCTGCTTCTCTCTCTCCCCTACTCTCTTCTTTTTCCCCGTACCTAGAAGAGAACAACTCTAGATCATGAGCTTCTACCTTATAGTCCTGACATATGGGCTCAAAGACTGCCTGGCATCCTATGTGGGAAATTCAAGAAACGAGCTGTAGTGATGCTGCTTGCTAAACGCTGCAAGAAGATCCCTGGAATCCGTTCCTATTTTCATACCACCGTGACAGGAGAAACTAATTCAAGGCACTTTGAAAATCTATCCAGTGTGTTGCAAAGGCTGAAACAGTATGGGCTGAGAGCAAAGGCCAAGAGCAAATTCTTTCCGAGGAAGCCAAGTACGCTGAGCATGTGTTAGATAGGCAGGGCCCTTCTAGTTCAGTGGATAACGCAGTAGCAAATGCCCCTTGCACAGGCTCTTTCCTTTCCACGATTCAGAATTTATCACAGCAGCCTTTTTGCCAACCTTGCATTCCTCCTCCACTCTGTGTCTCAGATGCTCAAGCCAGCAAGAAAAATGAGAGAATTAAATCTTTTGGAAAAAAAAAAAAAAAAAGACGCTGGCAGGAACCAAGGAGATTATCAACTCAGACAGAGAGAAATTCCCTTTTAAAGTATTTGTCTTTGATATGCATCCTCCAAGGTGTATTTAGGGCAGCTCCTATTGAAATTGGGGGCAATTAGGCACTTAGATACCTCTGTGGTACCTAAGCCTTCCCACTTCCCCAGCAGCCCTAACAAAAGCTTTCGAGCGCAATCCCCTGCAGGAAGAATTAGTTTGGAAAAGGGAAATGGGTTTACAAGTTGTGAACTCAGACAAAGACATTCAAACAACAAAAAACCTGGCCGACTCCTTTGTTCAGCCACAAAAGCCAACCAACCCTTTGGCTGGAACCTTCCCTTTTCCACTGCAGGAGCTTCAATGAGCTTTTGGATGGTGCATTTGTAAGAAGTAGATAAAAAAAAAAAAAAAGCTGCCAGTAAGGAAATGTCATTTCATACTGGGTAAAGGACCTGCTGGGAAGTGGGTGCAGACACTGAGGCTTAGAGGAGTCCAAAAAATATCCCCACCAGCAAGTAGGCGCTGAGGGCATGACGGGAAAAGTTCTGCAGGGAAACCGGCTTCTCCCCCAGATTTTCCTCCTCCCCTGAAACCCCGTTAAAAACTGAAGGAGATGGCTTTTGAGGGAAGCTTGAAGGAAACTTCTGAATAGCCTGGCTGGGTGGATGCAGAGAGGAATGTGAATATCTGTCTGCCTGTGTCTGAAAATAGAAAGGATGGAAAAGAATTATTCAAATTGTTTTTGTAAATAAAAATAAGGAGATGAGATTTCAAAGAGAAATGTTAAAGCTGAATATCGAGGGGAATTTCCTGACAGTGAGTCCTTTAGGTCTTCCCTAGTGGTTTCTTAAGAGAAGTGATGGACAAGTTGTCACTAAAGTTATAAAGTGGGGAAGGCACTGGGAAACGCACATCAGGCAACCCTGCACCGCTGGGCAGAGGTGGGCAGAATCAGTCCTTCTCCATCTTCCCTGAGTCCGTTGCTTAATAATAGTGATGTTACCTCAATGCATGTCCCCAACCAACCAGGAGCAACGTCACCACCAGTTTCTTGTCACAGAAGCGCAGAGGCTCATGCAGAGCGTATTATCCGTGCTCTGTAGGGTTTCTGCTAAATTCAGTTTACTAAAATTTCCTGAATTAGGTTACATGGTTACTCCTTTACAGATTTTCTCTTTCAGCATTTTTAGCCTCCAGTTAGCAATTGCCATGTTACTCAGAAGCCAGCTTTTTTGCATAGACACAGCAATAAAATCCCAGGCCAGTTTAGATACTATTTTCTCAAGGGATGCACTGAAAGAAGAAGGGAATGCTTTTGACTAGATGAGTGATTTTTTACTATTCTTAATCACAATTCCTTTTAAGTGTAGCCCTAGGTAGAGAAAAAACCAGGAAAAGTAAAAGTTTCTACATTTGTCCTGTGCCTTGCACATCAGGTTTGTAAACCCACGCTGTCTGGGTGGCCACCAGTGTGGCCCAACGCCGCCGCAAACACCAGCCTCCAACATGGAGGAGCTAAATCCTCTCCAAAATCCTGTTCGTGACCTAGCAGCTGACCTTAAAAATTGTCACTTTGTGCTTTAAGATGGATATAATAAATTATTTTCCTTTTTAGAGTACTTAGGTAGCTGTCCCTCAAAGCTGTGATGCAGAACCTGGATATTAAGGAAAAAAAAAAAAAAGAAAAAAAAAAAACACACCAAAACTCATAATAGAGTTGATTCAGCATCAAATAAGTCCCATGTTAAATCTAAGCCCAGGTTCATGTATTGGGCATAGGCTTATCCTGAAGGTTCAGAACTGGGACTTTTTCCTACGATGCTGAAATCGGATTTGGACCCAACGAGACTCTTTGCATAATCTCCTGCCTTTTTTTCCTCTTATCAGGAGGGAGGCCAGAGAGATGCAACTGTACCTTTAGCTTCTGGCACTACAGCTGGGACCTCATATGTGTCACCTATGTTTGTGCTATGGGATTAGAAGGTAGAGAAGCTTTTCTGCCCTAGAAAGAAGCCAGGCTCACAGAGATGTCTGCAAGCACCCCTGTTATTTGAGTGTCGAAATAGGTGTGCAGGAAAAACACCAGTTTCCAAATCAATAACATTCAACTTGAACAGAGAAAAATGGGTGAAGAGACAGGGTTGTGTGATAAAGATGTGTCATAGTGGCTCTGGAAAAGCCAAGGGCTTTTTTTTTTTTAAAGCCTATTATAATTGTTCTGGGTGTTGGATCTAATCCTGACAGATCCCAGTGATGAAACATATGACTATCAAAGCAGGGATTACACTTACTGTAACTTCAGTCTTTTTTCTGCTCCCTTCAAGGCACATTTAGAAATGCTTGTTTAGTTTTCATTCACTAGAGGGTTTAATCTCGCCTTACAACAGGGGCATGTTACGTAGAAATTACTGAAACGGTGAAAATATTTCTCCTCCATACTGGTCACCAGTGAAAATCCTGATATAAAAAAGCCAAAGAGGGAACAGGCTATTTAAGTAACTTGACAGCAACAAAATACAACTCTAATTAACCGTATACTATCCTTTTCTCCAACTGCTTCTAAAAGACTATAGAAATTGCGCGGCTGCACGAGAGACAGCTGGGTATTGTGATGTGCTGGAAGAGCTCAGCGGTACGCAGAGGGCTTAGTGACTTGTCTAATGCCAAACATCGAATCAAAATTGCTCTCAGGAAGAGTACGTGGTGTATTCAAATGTGTAACCGTGTGACCGACCCAGGGAGAGCTGTAGGGGATGATGAAAAAGCAAATTCCTATACACTGTGCTACTTTTGTTCTAAAAGTATCCTGCAAATGTAATGCATCACTGGTTAGCACTTGTTTCATTAGTGGGTATGAATGTCAATGAGATGTTAATGTGACATTTTACCACAATCAGGACATTAATTTAATTATGAAAAGATCCTCATTAATTAGAATATCTAATTGCGATGTTATTTGCTTCCTAAACCCAGAATTATTAGTATGATCTTTCTGCAATAGTTTCCACTCCAATACCTGTATAAAGCCCCTGGACCCTCCACGACCCACTTAAAGGACATTACTTTCACTGGCATCAGCAACAGAAGTGTGCCCACGGGGTAACTATGGAATCATAGAAAGGTTTGGGTTGGAGGGGACCTTAAAGACCACCGAGTTCCAACCCCTTGTCATGGGCAGGGACCCCTCCCACCAGCCCAGGTTGCTCAAAGCCTCATCCAGCCTGGCCTTGAACCCCTCCAGGGATGGGGCATCCACAGCTTCTCTGGGCAACCTGGGCCACTGCCTCACCCCCCGCACAGGGAAACATTTCCTCCTAATATCTCGTCTAAATCTTCTTTCTTTCAGCTTAAAACCATTGCCCCTTGTCCTACACCTTCACCCCCTGACCCAGAGCCCCCCCATCTCTCATGTAGCCCCCTTTCAGCTCTGGAAGGCGCTGGAAGGTCTCTCCGGATCCTTCTCTTCACCAGGCTGCACACCCCCAACTC
>NW_010146291.1:20537-21093 GCF_000699245.1 Pterocles gutturalis
CTCCTGTGCTGAGGACCCCAGAGCTGGGGGCAGCACTGCAGGGGGGGTCTCACCAGAGTGGAGCAGAGGGGGAGAATCCCCTCCCTCGCCCTGCTGCTCACGCTGCTGGGGATGCAGCCCAGGACACATTCGCCAGGTCATGTTCAACTTCTCAATTAACCACACAAATCCTCTGATCCATGGCTTCTTCTTCAGCTGGGGACATGGTGAGGGCTGTCCCCCCCACCCCATGGAGCTGTAGGAGGTGGGCCATGCACATCCCTTCTGCACGGCTCAGAAGAGACCACACAGTCCCACAGGCAACCAGCTCTGGCCCCACAACCTTGTTTTCATTTGTTTTCCCATTTTGTTCTTGCTCTTTCAAGTGGAAATGACTAATTTGTTCCAAAGGACGCTGGTGGGGAACAACTTATTTACGTCCCTTCCACAGCTGGCCATCGTCTGTGCAGGAAATGCAGGTGATTTATCCGAGACCCTTTACAAGCACAGAAGATGGGCTTCCTGCACAACACAGGGGCACACGCTGCTTTTTCCCTTCTTCTATTTCCTCTTCTTT
>NW_010146291.1:21103-42326 GCF_000699245.1 Pterocles gutturalis
GAGGGTTTCCAAACTCCTCTCAAAGGGCAATCATGTTTCTGTAAAATTACTGATTCCTCTGATTCCCAACAAAAAGCGCTCTGCCCCTATACATACAAAATTTTTTTCTGAATGTCTGTGTTTTCTTACATCTTGGCTAGTTAACAGTCTGCATACTTGATCAGTCATGACCACAGCTTCTGAGCTAAATGTAGTAGGAAACCACACTAACGTAATCTCTGCGGTGATGAAATGAATCCAGTACACACCATAAATCTTAAAAGTAGTCCTAAAAGCATGAACTCACTACGTATCGCATACATCCATTGTTACCACGATCTCGTAGAGTCATGAACCTAAAGTTTTTCTTCTTGTAGGAGAAACTGGGAAAAAATTTTCTATGGGGTCATGTGGATGTATCTGCAGAGTGGTCCATGGGCAGTCCCAGCGCTGGGCAGAGGATGTCCTGGTGTGACCCACGGCTGGTTTCTCGCACCCTTCATGCAGCAGCACAAATCATGACGCAAATGAGACAGCTCATGTCCAGCAGCTATTGCCCTGCCCTGCCCAGCAAACCTCACCTGTCCCCTGCTACCAGCTTTTCTCCTCTCTCTCCTTTCTCCTTCTCTGCTTTTTCTCCTCAGCAGCACGTTATATTTATTGAAAGGAGCTTATGCCCACCTTCACACCCTTGAACTGCTGAGAGACGTGCTTCAAAAGTCTTGGTTTTCATGTCTCCAGAGATTGTCCAATTCCCAGGACAGTTTGACATTTCCAAGCACTACATGTTACCAGAGATGTAGGTAAAAATGTTTGTTTGGAAAGAGATAAACTTCTTGTTGCAGTAGTTATTCATACAGCACAGGCATTGTGCTATTAACATGCACCTTGGCATCCCAACACGAAAGATGTTCAGGCTCCAGTGAGAATAATTCCCACGTGGTCTGTACAGGCTACGGCTGTTCTGGAAGCATCAGGACACCTGTGGTCGAGAGGAAAGTGTCACGTAATTTCAGGAGCTCACAGAGCGCAAGCACAATTCAAAATCTTTATCTTATTAATATTTGATGCGTTGTTTTCTTCCATCAGCTCTGGAGAAATCAGAGGAGTTAAAAGAAGGGAAATGATTTAAACACTCATTTTCCTGTCCTGAGGGACTCCAAACACCATTTTTCTTCCTTGATGCAGCGAGTGAAGTCATTGACAGGTACTGCATTAGGGAGCAGGAACGCTCTGCGCTCTCCAGTCTGTTATGAAAGAAGGAAACACAAACCCGGTCGGAGCATGCAGCTGGATCATCGCTCCCGTGTCCGCCGGGTGCCAGCTCGCATGCAAGCGAGGAAACAGCTGCACAGGAACGGAGCGGTGACATTCGGCAGGGTGCTGGTGATGCTAACCTTTGGGTCCACCTTCGCTCCTATGCAGCTCCAGTGTGGTTTGGTTTTTATGCTCTTCCTTCTAGAGGCATTAATTGTTTTTTTTTTCCAGCCTACGGCTGAGTAAATCCGTAACTCAACCAAGGACACAACCACCTTCTCCTTCACTCCTTGGGGGAATTTTCCCGCTGCAATTCCACATTGGAAAGGATGCGGTGACAAACCTGGGGTCTTCCTGCCCCTTTACATCCAGCTTCATGCCCTCCTCCTACACCTGGTAGGAGAGTTACTCACAGCAGGCATTTTGCTGCTGCTGGACTCATGGGGAGAGCATCCCTGGAAATGCACATCCTATTGGCATTGACATTTCTAGAGGTCATCTCTCTCTCCTTTGAAAACCTGCTCAGAAAACAGGCTACGCAGATGTCAAGCTGCTGCTTGTTTGAAATTGTGAGGAGCGAACGGAATTTTTAATGGGGCTGTCGCTGTAAATTTTGAGGTTTAATTGCACTGGATAAAGTCTTGCAGCTTGTCTTGGCACTAGCTGACTCACAAGGAAGACAGCTAAGTAACCATGTCAGGTAGCACAGGCTTAAGCACTTTGAAATAATCACCAAGCCTCCAATGACTAGCGATTTACGGAATATTACTTTATTCTTGGGGAAAAAAAAAAAAAAGGAGGGAGATTAAGTGCCCATGTACCTAACGCTAATTTTTCAGTCCTTGTTTTAGTCTGTCTGTGCCAAAAACAGTCTTTCAGGGTGGGAAAGCACAGCAAAAGACAGGAAATATCCAGCGCAAACAAGACGCCAAACATCTCCAATTTACATCCCCAGCTGGTTTCCGGCCATTTTTGTGGACATAGATCAACTGTGGAAAAATATCAGTAATAGAACTGTCTCCCTTATTTCTTCCTTTTTCCTACCTGTGGGTGCCTTAACAATTCTGGGTTTCCAGCAAACACTGTTGTGTCTTATGAGCACCATAGTCCCAGAGCATCTCCCATCCCCATGGTCCCCATCCTCCTCCGACCTCCAGAAAACACCGAGGATCCATCTCCCTTCTAGCCACAAAAGATCCAAATGTGCTTTGATCACCAAACCATCCAGGGACAAGACCTCAGGCTGGGAGGATTCATAGGCTGTTTGATTACCTGGGACACATCTTCTCTACTCTGTCTTTTGTTTGTATTTTTTCATGGAGGAGAAGCATATGATCTTTTTATAGTCTTCAAATACCCAGCCCCATGGTGCTGGTGTGTTGCAAAGTTGGATGCAGTAGGCAATCCATGATGGATTTGATCTCAGGCCATGGCAGGTGTTTTGCACATCTTGTCCTGCTACAGTTTTCCCAGCAGGAGCAGGGGACTTGCCAGTATAAAGTCTCCTTGCCAGGCTTTTTGTCCCTTTGGGGACTGAAAGAACAGATTTAGACATTTTTGCATTAATGCAGGCTAGTAATTAAAGATCTGTGATTATAAAAACAATGAGAAGAGTGCTGAGGTTTTACAATTTATGACAGCAAAATCCTCCACTGAATCACAGGAGTATGGATCCTACTGCAAAGCTGTGATTTAATCAGAGAAGTCTTTAAATTCAGACGTGATGAGCTAGCAGGATTTATTTTCAGATGGGTCATTTCTCAATCCTTCTCCTGGACCTGGCTGTCACAAGTGATGCTGGTCGGGGTGGATGCTCATAGGGCTCTATCCACACTCAGGGCTCAGGTGCTGCCGCTGGACAGACGGACACAGAGTGTGTCCCCAGTGGGGCTTAGCTGCCCACCTATGTCACCCATGGAGGTGACAGAATCACTGCAAATCCCCATCTTTTTCTTCAGATGAGTTTTCCTTTTTTGCACAGCAAAAGCCATTAAAGTTTTGGTTTTGCTTGCTCTTTTATTTTAAAAAATGCAAGCAGACAGCAGCATATTTACATACATTAAAAAAGCTCTCCTGCATCTTCCAAAAGTTGACTCTTCTGAACCTCAGACCATCCTTTCTTTGGGAATATATATATGTTTTTTTTAAAGAGCTAATTATGGTCTTATCTCAGAAAACAAGGGATTCATGCCTGACCTTCTCATGGCAGCTAGAGTACACATGTGAATCTCTCTGCAGATTAAGACAAAGAAGTAGTTTACACAGATGTAGCCCAATTTGCTGTTTAAGCTCTGCTGAGCTTTTAATGGCAGAGCTTTCCCATCCGATATCCCCAGCCTCCCCCTGCAAAAGCAAGCCTCGGGAGTCTGCATGTGCACAGGACAGAAAAGTGAGACTCTTCTAGGAAATGTTGTGTTTGAAAAAAATAACAATTCCTTGAAAAAAAAATAACAATTGCCTCCAATGGGTCTTTGTTCCCCATGTCACCCTTCCTGGGTGCCACCAGACACGGTGCCCACCGGTCGTGGCAACCCATTATACATCAAACCTTGCACTGGGGTTGCTACCTAAGCACCCAAATACCCAAATTCCTGGCTAGGAATTCCCTTGACAAACATTTGAATGCAATTTCCCCTGCACAAAAGCTCCTCTGCCTTTTTTTTCCTTTGGCACAGTCCTTTCCAAAAGAGAGGGGCTATGCCTTCTTTTAATCCCAGCTCTCTTCATATGCAATTGCTTTCTGGATCCTGTGGTGCTCCTTCCCACATGTGAATTTTTTCCATTGTCCTTGGCAATTCTAAGAGTCAAATGCCAAGTGGTGGAAGATATTTTCTATTGCCACAGCATCTGCCTTCCCGGCCGGTTTCTCCCTCAGTTGTGCTGTTGACAGTGGAGCTCCCTCTGTTCCTGTTACATGTTTAAATTCATGGAGTCACTTTGTCCCCATATGTTGTTTTCCTTTCTCACCTTCCAACTGCTTTGAACATTTTTCCAAGAATTAAGTCTTCCTTACGTAATTTCCACATGAGTTCAAGATGCAAAATTTCCCTGAAACGGCTTTTTCTCCTTACGTTCTGGATAAAGGAATACATTCTCCAAGTTCATCCACAGACACGTTTATGACACGGATGAGTGTTTCCCCATGGCTTTGTGACATAGGGTATTTCCTCTACAAGCAACTATATTTTCTGTTAGCTCAGTGCTGTTCTGTACTGTGGATTGTCTCCTTTGGAAAAATATGTGCCTTCCATCCCAAATCACTTTTTCTATAAAACATTTAAAGTGCTGCTTCGCAGGAAATGTATTAATTTGGTTTGTTCTAATTACCACAGGATGCAATAGACTGGTTCTCGGTGAAAGATAATTGAATGACAGCGTTGTTCACAAAATTGTGACAGGAAAGACACACAAAGCTATTGGAAAAAAAAAAAAAAACAAAACACTGTCTTGGTTCATGGAAACAATCAAGGATTAGTAGGATCAGACTCGGTGATTTTTGGGGGTTTTATGGTTTTAATAAATTTTGTATAAAAACAGATTATCAACTGTTATAAATGTAGTCAACCGTGACAACTTAACTAGTTGAGAATCCAGCCCCTTGCTTTCCCATCTCTTCGAGAAATACTTGCAGACAATGCTGGAAAGAAAGAAAAGAAGGGGGAAAAAAGTCTTTCAATAACATTAAAGTTCTGCTACCTTACAAGCAGCTCAAAGGTTGGCGTGTTTTACCCGTAAAGGAAAGCTGTCCTGCTGCTGAACTCAAAGCTCAGTGCTGCAGAGTGCACCCAGGAAACGTAATTTCCCACTCATTCTTGATTAAAATGGACATTTCTACCACCAAAAAGCTCTACTCGTGACACCAGCCACATGGGAGTCCAGTGCAGGGCTGCCAAGCCAAAATATGCAGGGAATAGGTGAAAACCCCCTTTGTTGGGTATTTCCATGAGCACCAACAAACCCATTTCACAGGTGATGCATGGATGGTTCTGCCCACAGGGCAGGAAGATGGAGAGTTACAGAATGACCAAGGAACTTCTGCTCCTTCTTGGGAGGGTGCACACATCGAGGAGAACAAGTAATATACCCAATAATATTTTTAAAAATATGCACCAGTCTTGAGTTGTGTTGCTAAATACTCACCCTCCCACCTCCAACATAAAGCCCTACATCTCTATAATAGGTGTATCTAACGACAGCAGTAAAAAACTCATTCATACAGGGACTCATGCAGAATACATCTAATAAAGCACTGAAAGATGGTCCAGAAAAGTCAGATTAACCCCAGAACAGGGAGAGAACAGGCCTTGGATGCTCATATTCCTCCCTCCAGTCCTATCACCCCAAAGTGCCACACCAGCCTGGAAGTCATCCCAGTAGGAATGACTGACGAGCACCTTTCCGATGGCCGCTGGGTGACGGGATGTGTCTGCTGATCCCCTCTGAGTCTGCGTGACCTGAAAAGAACGAATGAGCAACCTTTAGACATGGGAGTTCTTCAGCCAGGATTAAGCCAGAGCATTTGTGAACTGAGGACTTCAATTAATAAAAAAATCAAATGCATCAAAAGAAGCATTAGCAGCAGGTCAAAGGAGGTGATTCTCCCCCTCTACTCTGCTCTCGTGAGACCCCACCTGGAGTGCTGTGTTCAGATGTGGGGCCCCCAACATAAAAAAGACCTGGACCTGTTGGAGAGAGTCCAGAGGAGAGCCACGAAATTAATCAGAGGGCTGGAGCACCTCCCCTGTGAGGACAGGCTGAAAGAGTTGGGGGTGTTCAGCCTGGAGAAGAGAAGGCTCCGGGGAGACTTAACAGCAGCCTTCCAGTACCTGAAGGGGGCTACAGGAGAGATGGGGAGGGACTCGTCATCAGGGAGTGGAGTGAGAGGACAAGGGGTAACGGGTGTAAGCTGAAAGAGGGGAGATTTAGACTAGACATTAGGAAGAAATTTTTCACTGTGCAGGTGGTGAGGCAGTGGCCCAGGTTGCCCAGAGAAGCTGTGGATGCCCCATCCCTGGAGGGGTTCAAGGCCAGGCTGGATGAGGCTTTGGGCAACCTGGGCTAGTGGGAGGTGTCCCTGCCCGTGGCAGGGGGTGGAACTTGATGATCTTTAAGGTCCCATCCAACCCAAACCATTCTGTGATTCTATGATTCTAAAAACACTGTATCTTGGCAATTATACCCTAAGTCATTTATAGTCCACGAATCACTAGTTTTACAAACCTGCACAACTCTTCAGCATTGCAATCTTTTCTGTTCTATTACTACAACAAGAGGGAAACTGATTTTTTTTATTATTTTTACATTATGGGGCCATGGCTTACAATTCCTTGGAAATTAAGGTTTGTGCTACAATGTCAATGTTACCTCAACTATACAGGGGAAGATTATACAATCTCAGAAGACTATCTAGCAAGAAATTGTTTTTGAAAGACATAAAGGCCAACTGATAGCACTGTTCATCAGCTTCACGCCATCAGAAACCATCGGTTTCATCTTTGTACAGAGACCATCCGTGTCATCAGTCACATAATTTAGAGTGAGAAATATATAAAGATTCTGTTCAGTGGCAATTACAGTTATAAAGACCAATAGAGAAATCATTCGCCGTGCTGCCAGCTCAGGGATTGCAGATTTGATGTGTGGTTTCAGTGACCTCAGGGCAATAGAAGTGATATCCCTCTCAGCACAGTAGATTGAAAAGTATTGACGAGAGAGTCAAGATCAGAGACCAGCAGCTTGCTAAGACATTCCTCTGTCTCTGCCCATTTACTACTACATTAATCTTTCCTTCATCTATTAAATTCTGTTTTCTTGGACATTTATTCTGGGGACGTGTCGGGAATGAGCTGAACCTGTATCATCACATCAGCCAGTACCCTAAAAGTATTCCAAAGCCATGAACCCGAAAAGATAGGATAGGAAATATGTCACTTGGCCATGCAAGACATGAGCTTTTCTCCAAAATGTGAGGCTGTGACTTCCTTTTCCCCTCATGGCATTGACGTCAAGAATTTGTACTAAAACTGAAAGCATTTACATTTTGCCAAGCTGCAGAACCAAACCACAGCCTATATTTTCTTCCTGATAAAAAGGATCCTGCACAGACTGACCTCATTGAACTAGGTGGGTATATTGCTATGGACTCATTCTCTGGAAGTCTCTGCCACAAAGACCTTCAGACAGATAGCAAAGGGTACAAAAAAAAAAAAAAAAAAAAGTGATATAGGCTACCATCAGTACTTTACAACCACCAACCCAAAGGAGTGATGCCAACACCCTTTGTCACATTTAGAGCAGCATTTTCTGATGGAAAATTAAGCTTTCATACTTTTGGCATTGCAGCTTCAATATCAGTTCTTAGGAGCCTTGAAGGGCTTCAGTCTGCTTCAGTGCTCAGAAGTTTTAGCTCTTAATGTTCTGCAAAATGTGCTCCTCCAAGCAGCGATGAGTTATCCACCTCGCTGAGAGGACCAGCTGTGACCATGCATGGTCCCAGCAGGATTCAGAGATGTTCCTTTCCGCACAGCCTTGGGGAAGGCTTTATCACACCCCTGTCTGGAGGAACAGAAACTCTTCTTCTGTTCCTCATTACAGCCCACAAACTCATGTGGAACAAGCTGTCCACTGAAGTAAATGTTTTGAAAATAAATCAGGTTTTTATCTGGTTAGATTCCTAGGAACTTCACATTTACCAGAACAAAAACCTTATTTAACCTCTTCTTAAGGCATGGCCAACGTTCAGAATCATTCATAACTTTGTTGCTCACAATCTCAGCAAATTTCAGCAGGATTCAGAGGGATTTTCAGTGCAAAGCAAGGCTCAAAACTCTCCTGGAGCCAACCAGCATTGCACAAGTGGTGGTGACAGAACTGATCACGAAGGTTAGGCGTGATCGACTACGTCGGTCACGGTCTAGATTTGCAAACATCATTGAACCCACATCCCACAGATGGGAGATGGCTATTTCTGGCTTTTTCTGGATTCACCTCTGCTACTTCACTATTAGAACGTACCACTATGTATGCATCCTTCAGCTAAGCAATTGCATATCTATGCAGTTTGGGTAGGAATGAATGAAAGGTGAGAGGTACGAGTATATTCTACCCAGGATGGTGTTTCAGAACAACTTTTTTAGGTAATTGTTGTATATCATTCCATGTATACACAATACCATTACAGATTTATGCACTCATGCTCAGCAAGCTGAAATAATAATACTAGAAATAATAATAATAATAATAATAATAAAGGGTTCATGTTGAGCATACATCAGACTTTTCAGCTTGACTGACTATAAGAAACAGTTGGCCAGATCATTAATTTCTCCCACGCAAAGTACACCCACCAAACGCTAAAGGGATGTAGGGACGCATCCCTGCTGAGATTCACTCAGCATCATTGGCCCCATACTGTAGTCCCTTACAGCAGCCTCTTTGCTCTGAGCCTCAATGGACATCGGTCCTGATTTATGTCGGTGTTACTGATAAAAGAACAGAGAAAAATACCGCAAACTCCATAATCAAACAGCTATACTGTGATGACCTTGAAGGGGCTACGGGTGCAAACGCCAGCGGCCCCAAGTGCTGAGCTACCCCCCACCTCTAACTGGAGGTGGAAATTACTCAGCATTTAGGGAGCAACCCATCTATACAAGTGGCACTTGTACCCACCTGATGTACTCAGTTCAACAAACAAGTTTTAATAATTCCAAAATTTACCTGGTTATGCATCTATTTTTTCTTCCTTTGTGCTAACTGACTTGCATTCCCCAGAAGCAGTCACAATTTAAAATTTAGAAAAAATCTACAAGTTCTGGAAAAAAACCATTTTTTTTTTCATCTCATTGTCTCCCTTGCTGTCAAAATCTTATTTGATGCCTTTCTCTTGCAATCCATCTTGATGGTGGCAATGGCAGGGGTAATACATCTCTGTGCTTGATGAACCGATGGACGTTTGCTTCTATAACTGCAGGACGATGCTTATATTTAAGTTTTTGTGAAGGATTTGAGAGCATAAAGGGAAAATGCTGTGTGCAAGCAGCATCTCACAGAAAGAAACTAGATCTGCAAACCAAGGTGCTCCATCCACATTCAGAGTTAAAATAAAATGAATGAACCGACACACAGAGTCTGGCCAGCCCAGTTTGCCTCACCCAGACTCATCACCCCTCCAATCAGTGTTGCACTAGATTTTTTTTATTCCAGTTAGGAAAGAGAAAAAATGACTTTCTCGCTAGCATGATATTTGGTTAATGGATGCCTGGAAGTCCCTGGCTGTGATTCCTCATGATCTTTCATGACATTTTTTTTTGCGTAACACTCGTATCTGTGCCAGAAGCAATGGATTTAGCTGATAAAATGCAATTCAAAAAGGAAATGCAGCTTTTCTGTGATGTGACATATATTTAAAAATCATTAAACTAAGCAACAGAAGTAGCACGTGGCCTAAACACATTTTCCATTATTTCCATACACAATTATATTTATCCTCTGAAACCAGCTTGTACAACAACCGAGCTGAAAGAAAAGCAGAGAAATGTCTGTGCTACATCACAAATTGACTTTTTTTTCTATCATTATAATTTTGATTTACAATTCTCTGACTGCAGGTATTCCAGCTCACAAAGGAGCAAAGTTTCCAGCAGATTTCATCCCTGAAACTAGCCCCGATAGCGAGGAAGTTCCAGGGAAAGGATGCACACAACCAGCCCGATATTGTCACAGTTCACTGCATTTCTGTAAGAGCCTGAGAAAGCAGGGGAGAGATTTCAGGAATATTCTCGTGCACTGAAATTACAGGCTGGATTTATTGATAATTGCTGATTGGGCAAACATGCCTTCTGATAAATATGCAGCCACAAAATCCCAACCGGTTGAAGACACCACCAGGAAAAACACACAAATGTCTCAGAAATGTACTGGAAGGTGCAACAACTTATGGAAAAGCTGACAAATTCCGTTTAAAATAAGAAAATGTCAGCAAGACGCAGCAAGCAGAAACTTGTGGGACAATTCCTGCCAACCTGCATCCACCAGTCCAGTTTTGTTCTGGTGGAAGAAAACTGCTTTCAGCATAATTTCTCCAGTCTAATGCAGAAGTCACCAAATCCAACATAAAATACTTTCCTCGTGCACAGGTTTGCCCTTCTTTTAAGTATTAGGTAACTGGCTTATGTCTATATGATGGGGAATATTCTCTGGCCTAAAAGACCTTTACAAATTTTTCTTTTTCCTATAGAGAAGTGTCAGGCAGAACTACAGAATTTCACGCAGCAAGCGCTTTCCCTGCACGAATTCTGTGAGTGTAATCCTAAAATGTTATCCTCTGTAGCTTATTCAACACAGAGGAAAATTGGGATAAACAGGATTTCTATTAGTTATGAATAGGTGGAAAGTCAGGCAACATTAAAAGCAGTTTCACAGCTGTTTCAGCCTAGCAATTTCTTTGTAAATAAAGCAAAAGTTATGTCAAACCAGCTGTTTATGTGATTTTATTGAGTCACCAGGCATAAATATCACGAAACTTATCCTTTAATTTTTCTGCAGTTTTGTAGATTTCACTAATAACTAACATGTGGCAGCAGGATATTTATGGGGTCCGACAGGTTGCTGTGTAATTACACTTAGAGAGATCTGTGGTGCATGGACTATGGAGCTGTTATGTCCTTATTTTGGTACGTTGCACTCTCAGATCTCAAAGGCATCCCTCATTCACCACCGCGCCTGGCAGCAGCTTTACATCCATTTCAAAGGAGGCTGTCAAACACCAATCCGAACGCTCATTTTCCCTAAAAGATTTGACTTTTGCTCATTTTCTTGTTACTCTTTTCCCTGAAAGGTAATAGAAGTCTTTCAGATTGAAAAAATAATATCGTTGTGCCACGTGGGGAAAAAGCGGAGCTGGCTTCAAAAGTGACTTTAATGTGACCTGTGCTTTTGATAAGGGGACAACAATAGTCTCCTTGTAAGCTCTGTATATGACTGACTAGGAATAAGAGTCTGATTTCCATGACAGTTAATTTTTCCTCTGTGCCAACCATAGTTCAAAGCAAGTAGAAACTGAGGTTGCCAATAGCAGATTGCTCCACGGCTCCAAATAAAGGTTTCTCTAACTGGAAGATGCTCAAGGCTTCTCAGCAACATTTTCGCCTCTCCGATGTGAAAGATTGTGAGATTTGTCTGTCTTACTTGTATCTGTGTCATTTTGATGTTAGAGGTTTGGAAGTGGCCACTGTCATTAGCTATCCTGATAAAATGGAAATATGAGGCCCTAGAGAAAATGTAGATGGGAAATTATAAATAAACTTGCAGGAAGGTTGCAGGGTGAACCATGTTACGTTGTTCTTGACTGATCTGGGAACTGCCTGAATTTGTTCATCAAGAAATTTCAGTGACTAATTCTTCAGTAGTTTTTCAAAAACAAGCTGTCCTTTGTTGTTGTTTCTTATTTTATATAACTTCATAGGTCTTTTTTAACCCAGCAAGCAGTTTACTGCATCCTTTCTAAGAGGCATGGGTTCTGATGGGGATATTTTCCATTAGAATTTTGGTACTGGTTTAGTGTGGATATTCTTCAACAGTTCCAAATAAAATACCCGTTCACTGAAGCAGTTCCAAATAAAATACCCCTTCACTAAAGCTTTAGTGGAGATGAGCATCACACGTTCAGCTAAAGGAAGGGTCCTGTGAAGCCATACCAATATTACTGAGGACAGTGGAGTGTCAGTAGTTACCCAATTTAATTGAGTAAACCACACTGTGTAAAACACAATGTCCCGTAATAACAGAAAACATAATTCCCTATGAAATGTTATTTGTCAGTCTCATGATTTTTATTCTTGAAATTTCTTTTTCAGTCAAGTTAGAGAAATTCAGCTCCAACTATAGGGGAGCTTTGCCAGGCTCACCTGCTTTTTAGCCGGCTGCATGTTTCCTAGAAGTCTTACAGAAATTGGTTTTATGTTGTGTTAATTTTCCTGTTTATTCCTTATTATTTCTTCAAGGCCAGGCTGGATGAGGCTTCGATCAACCTGATTTAGTGGGAGGTGTCCCTGCCCATGGCAGGGGGTTGGAACTCGATGGGCTTTAGGGTCCTTTCCAATCCTAACCATTCTGATCCTGACTCTATTATTCTGTTCCCAACAGCTTGGTAAAACCAGTGATTTCCAAAAGCAGAGGTCTGGGTGGGAAGAGCACTTTATCCGTTCTGCAGAGCTCAGCATCATCCCCTCAACCCACCCATAAGGCATGAAGTGTCGTGACTCTTTAGAATTGAAGTCAAACACATCAGTGCTTTAAAGGCTTTTCTCACTCAAATGACCAGCTGAAGGACTCTTGAGTACCTCCAAGGGTGAGTTTGGGAAGGATCATGCACAAAGAAAGGGTATTATGCATTGTTGTGCAATTGAAGGCTGTGTTCCCATCTTAACCATGAACCTATTGCCTCATGCCTGGAGGTGACAGGAAAAAAATTCCTTTGGGCATCTTTTGAAGCAGGTTGGTCAGTCGAGATGACAAAACCCATGGAAATAAGCGTGTGTTTTTCCAGAAAAAATCATTATTTTCTAGTTCCTTTCAGCTGTGAAAGATGCTCAGCACTCACCACAGCACCAAGGTCTCCAAAGCCACCAAGCAACCTGACTGCGGCATGGATGTATCTGCTCTTATGGGTTTGGGGGCCTCATCTGTAAAACAAGAACATTTGAGTAGGGTTAACAACTGAAATTGCAAATTACAATTTTCCTCTCTATTTCACTCTGGAAAATGTGTTAAGCTCTACTTCTGATAGGGGAAAATCTCAAAGAATTAATATATCATTGATTTTCCTTTCAAGACTTTGAGAGGTATGGGGGTCACACAAATAAGAGTCACTATTGCCATGGGTTTGAGGCCAAACATTACATAATGAGAAGAATGAAAAGGAGCCGAGAAGCTCCATGACACTGAGCTGCTAAACCAGTAGAGCTGCAATGATTCATATCACACGCCTCGGATGGTGAGTCCCAGCCTCTTATCTTCCAATTTCTGATTCGTCAACACCTTTCTAATCCGAATGTTTCCATAGCTGTTTTCTCACGGGATTAAAAAATTATGTGTCACTGGTCTAGAACGGTTCCCATCATCTGTAAGGTCACTGGGAGTAAGACCAAACCAAGAATTTATTAACCCCATCTTTTCCTGAGTGCTCATTTTTAACTGGCCGTAAGCAGCCTTTCTGTTCACAACCTGATTGTGCACCAGCCCTGAGCAGGATGAGAGTGGGTGTTTGAAGAGGTCAAGCAACAATTCATAGATCAAGGCTGGGAATAAGTCCTCTTTTATCTAGAAAAATTAAAATGATTGGAAAAATGCTTTTTATTAGTTCCCCAGAGGAGACGATTAGGGAACCTGAAAGCTGCTATATTGTATGAAATCTTTGCATTTTAACTAAAAACGCTGAGACTCAAATGAAAAGCTGTTTCAGACAGCAGGAGGCTTTTGGCCATTTTTTAAACTGTTTTTATTATTGGTAGTAAATATGTTTGCATAATTTGCACATCCAGAGTATCCCAACTGGGACTAAATATCCACTGTGTCAGACAACATCTGAACACGCGACAGAGCCAACCTCTGATCTGGACATTTCACAATCCAGAGCCCAGCTTCAGCAAACAGCATTTGATAGGCCAAAGTGTTCATTCTTTTTTCTCTCTTTTTTTTTTTTCCATTTATTAAAAAGGGCTCTTATCCAAACCCTCAGTGGCCCTTTCAGAAGCTAAAAAACCAAGGAAATACTGTGCCCGGCTTAGCGCAGAGGTTTGCAAATTGAAGCCAAGCCTCCTTACTCCGGAGCAGACTTTGTGTCTGACGTGGAGCAAGGTGGTTCAGCTCCTCTGTGCCTTCGTAACCTGTTTGTAAAATGGTAGTAGCACGGCCCATCCTCTTAGGGATAGGCTGAAGATGAGGGCATTATGATTTGTAATGTACTATGTAAAGAAAGTCCTATAAGTGTTTAAAAGAAAAGTAATATTTATGGTCTCTTATCACTCTGTAAGCATTTAAGAGAAAACCAATATTTATGGTCTTTTATCACCATCAAGCAATCAAACCCAAGCCCTGGATGGGCTGGTCATTCGCTGCAGTTGTGTTTCCTACTCGGAGCAGTCACGTTTATGGTTTCCAGTACTAAAACTCAGGACTTGCAAGGTTGGATGTGGTTTTTTTTTTTCCTATTCCTGATAACATCACTGCTTATAAACGCAGTTTCCTGCCTCGCTGTCAGGTGTGCAGTGCAACGTCACTGCACTTAACCCAACGCACGCTCATAAAACCAGGGCTGATGTTCAAATCCAATTCTACATCATGAGCTGAGCCATCAAGAGCAAAACACCAGCTATAAAACTTGTTGACATCCAGCTACCAGGGGGCTGTAATGTGCAATAATCTAACTGCTTGTTGGGGTCAGAAAAAAAAAAAAAAAAAAAAAAAAAAAAGAGCAGATGAAGCTTTTTATGAGCCACACAGAAATCCTTTAGGCTGGGTTTGTCCTTTTATTTGCAGAAAGCAAAGCCTTGCTGCAGGAGTGGAGCAACCAGTGATGGGAGGGGAACCCAGGGTAGAAAACCAGGTGGCAAATTTATATCTTTTTTTTTTCCCCCACTGCCCCTCTGCTCACTAAATCACAGCCACCTGAGGAGCAGGGTTCGCCTCAGCAGGACAGCGAGGGATCCCCAGTGCCAGCAGCACCTATGGATTGCACCACGGCAGCTCATCGCCAGCGCGTCAATCCACTGGCACCGCACAGTGCTCTGGCAAGCCGGTGTGAAACATACAGGGACCAGGGATGAAAAGTTGGGTTTTTTCCATTTCTCCTTTGTATGTGGCTAGGAGAAGGAAAGTAGCTTCCCTTGAAATACTTTATTGCAACATCTTGATTTTTTTTTCAGGCTGGTTTGCTGGTTGTTCATAATTTTCCACTTTCAAACTTGGCTACATTCATTTAAGTGCCGTTAATAACTACCATCTGAAGATGAATTTTTGGGCATTTGCGGAGAAACTCCTGCATCAGCCTGCCTTTCAAGACAAAATCGCCATCCCCTAATGAGTTTTGCTCCTGAATCCAAGTAGAAAAGGATCCATCGTGTAGAAAATGTAGGGATGTGACCCCCACGGGGAGCCTACACACCATGGTCTGCGCTACGTTAGTGCGACAGAGAGCCGTGGTGATGATTTTACAAGTCCTGCTGTGGTATGTGCTCACATGGGCTCAGAGAGGGAGCACAGGGGAATGAGGCTGCACTGGGGAAGAGATTTTTCCTTGCAGTGGCCAAGATAAATTAAAAAAAAAAAAATAAAGGCAAGAGTAGCTACTGTGCCCTGGACACAGGTGGCATTTTAAAAACTATTCTTAAGTGTGGAAAATATGACTTGTGGATAACTGCCATGATCACAGAAAGTGGTGTTGGTCCTCTGGGTATATCACGTACAATAATGTCACCTGCATGCACCAGTTCTGGTTACCCTGGGCCAGCTCTCTTGCCCTTTCCCATCTCTCCAGTCCATCTCCCGGCTTTCAGACAGGCTCTGGGATCCAAGTATCCACTAACTTTGTTCCAACATGGATCTGTAGGCAGTTTCTATCAGCTGAGGATCACAAGCCACAAGGGTGGTAGAAAAAAAAAAGCAGGAGCATCTTTCTGCTGGGAGATTCAGAGCATAGCACTGCCCAGATGCCAAATATTTGCAGTCAGGTGTCCCATTAACTTCAACGGATTACACTCAAGCTGTGCTTTCTCCAGAAACTTATTCTGAAGCCAGGTTACTAATAAAGGTAAAGCAGAGGGGAAACACTGAGCAGGAGGCAGGATAGCGTGGATGAAATCTAGGCAAGCAGTGAGAAAAAATAATCGCTGTAAACAACAAAAATACTCAGTGTCCATTAATTAACTTAATTAAAATGAATAAAGGTAATAAAGGCTTAGGAGGAGGGAAATAGAGCAGCAAGCCCCAAACTGAGAGATGGAGATAAGAGGGGAAAAAAATCAGGAATGGGTAAACCACACAATTCATACGTGTGGTTTTCAGACTCCTTTCAGCTAGCCTTATCTTAAAAAAAAAAAAAAAAAAAAAAAAAAAAAAAAAAAAAAAAAAAAAAAAAGCCGTGGCTTGGACTGGAAAAACTGGAGTTTTTCCAGAAATCAGTGTCTTTGCATCCCACTGAGAGAGTCTGAGCGTCTTGGTAGGTGCAGGAGAGTGAGTGGCACCAACTGACTGGATGTGCAAGGGTCTGGGGATCCCAGGTGGTCCTGGGATGACAACTCGGCACAGTTATCTCCATCTTCCTGCCAGGTCATGGCCAACAAGTGAGGACTAAAATGGGGAAGGGAAAGGATGAATTGATCCATGCCGTGACTGCGAGGTTTTCAGTCTGGAGACTGTGTCCCCACAGCTTACAGACTCTTTGTGAGGCCACCCTGGTGCTGTTTCTTTTATGGTAGGGCTGCCCCGCTGGACAGCTGCATGGCGGTGATGCTTCAAGGGACAGACATCTTCAGGGTGAAGATACAGCCCCAAAACCTTCCCAGTCTTACCTGGTAATCTCACTCTGTGCCCTTCGCGCCCTGCAGCTGCAAAATGGAAAGGAACCACAAAACTTCTGTTACAGAGGATAATATTCAAATATCCACTGCAAAACTTTCTTCAATTATGTTTTTCCTTATTCGTTTGACCCTTTCCATAGCAGAAAGGTAGCAGCTCTGCAGCACAGGTCTAGTAATGATAACCCCATCGGCACCTGCTGTTATTTCACAGTGGGCTTTCCCAGGGCAAGAGATCCATACACAGTCTGAAACCTGCAGCTCACTTGAGTTATACGTGACTCTTAAAATGCTTGGGTATTATCTGAAAGCACCTGAAAATCAATTTTTACAAGGATGTTTCAGTTATGTGGCAGAAAAGCACAAGGACCTTGAAAAAAAAATTTTTTCTCCCTCTTTTTAAGCTTGTACAGAAAGCAAAATAAGACCTTGCAAAAGCCACTGAGTGTAATAAATTAAAGGTCTCATTTAACAGATGATTGAAAACACCTAATGGGAAATGAAAGGTTACTGTTAGAGAGGTGCCCCGCCAGTCAGCTATTTTAGGAGAGGGCAGAAGCAACAGGGTGTGCTTTAGCACTGCTCTAACGTTAGATGAGAGGGAGAACCTGCTCCCTGATACTAAGAGTGCTTTAATAATGTGTATTTGAGCTTCTGTTGGGCCGTGGGCTCCCCGTGATTCATGGCTTTGAAGGAAAGCTGGCTCCTGGCAGTGCAATTTGGAGAGCCCTGTGCTGAGCCTGCTGGGACAAGCCTTTGCTCCGTCTCAGCCGGGAGATGATGAACACGCTGAGAAATCCCACAGCCGACAAGCAGGCTGGGTACCAGCGCACGCAAGCACCGACATGTACCTTGGACATATTTTAGAAAAAAAACAGAATGGGCTGACTCTAAGATAATACACAGGCTGAGTGATAAATTGGGATGGAGGGTAAAAGTGCCTTTATCCGCTGAAAACTCCTGCCCGTCGCCAAAGAAACAAAACTCTGCGTGGCTTCCACAAAACCACCGGAGAGAAGCAGGGATCCCTGGAGACAAAGATACAGACATAACAGCCAACTAAAAGATTGCCAGGTTTTAATGATTGTCTCAGTATCCGTCATTCACCCCCACTCCGCAGCAGAGGTCCTTCACGCAGGATGGAAGGATTTTGTTCGTTCCGATTCCTTGACTAAGATACCATCTGCCTTACAGAGTGCCTCTTGTATTTCTTTGGGGTTTGTAAAGGAAAACCAACTCGCTTTAAACTGCCATTAATTTATCACTACACACATTGTCTTCAGATTGCTTCACTGCTGCTCCAACACAATTTGCTGCCTGTCGTCGGCGGAGGCAGGTTTGACATGGAGACGTCAATCTCTCCTCTTTGCCCCGTAGGTCTGTAAATCCCAGCTGCTCCCAGGTACCTCGTGAGAAAGCGGCTGCACAGTCGTGGAGCTGTGTTGAGTCAAAACCTGCAAGTCCGGGCACTCATCAGGAATGTTATTTATGTCAGCCATTTACTGAGTTATGGATGCTGATGTGATGGTAGGGAAGGCCAGGGCTGGTTAGCTGGGACTGGGGCTGCTGGGACAGCCCAGCCTGTCTCCCTGGGAGGGAGGATGGAGACAGACTTTGGCCAAGGCGACTGCAGCGGGGGGATTTGTTCAGAGAAATTCCTGGGGCACAGCTGGTCGATATCCACAACAGATCCTTTTCCAAAAGCCTTGTTCCAGAACATACCGGTGTAGCAGGGAAAATAGGATGTACCAAACCCTGACAACACCAGGGTGGTATTAGACCTGTTAGAGCGGGGCCAGAGGAGAGATGGACAGGCTGAGAGATTTGGGGGTGTGCAGCCTGGAGAAGAGAAGGCTCCGGGGAGACCTTCCAGCACCTTCCAGCGCTGAAAGGGGGCTACAGGGGGGGCTCTGGATCAGGGGGTGGGGGGATAGGATGAGGGGGAATGGTTTTAAGCTGAAAGAGGGGAGGTTGAGATCTTCCCAGCAAAGGAAACCAACACAGAGGAGAGCTGGGACGCTGGGGAGAGGGTAACAGAGGGTGCAGTCACAGCATGTACCCAGCCGGAGAGGATCCCAGCTGAGTAATCTGTGTATCTGGGAAAAGGTCATTTTAAGAGAGGGTTTGCATGGGGAAAAATGGTTTACAAGTAGTAGAAATAAATAGTCCTTGCAAATCACTGGAGGTGATACAAACCAGCTGGGGCCAGACAAATCTGGGTAAAAGGCAGAGCTTCGCATACAACCCCAAGAAACCATAAAAGCCTTCGTGCTGTCCTGCCCCAGCGCTGTGATTTACACACATGCCTCGCTCAGAAATAACAGTCCATGGGGTTTTATCAGCCTACATTAGAGGCCACATTTTCCCTATTCATAAGAAAAAGGTTTGTTTCAAAATCTTTAGGCTTGTGCTGGGTTAAACTTTGTGTAACATCAACATTTTTAATGATATTTGGAATTAATTGGATTTAAAAGGACAGGACTTTGAGTCAAGGAGAGTATCAGACAACAGGATAAGAGTCAGTCTAATGTACTGCTGCTTATTTCCTCTGTTTGGCTCGGCAAAACGAGGTCCAGCAGTTTATTGCTTAATGAAATGTCGTCAGGCAGCATCAAGCAGATTAAGTTCCTAAGCTAACGAACAAGCCTGGAATATTCCTTCCGTGAATTTGGAAGGAAAGTGTGCCGAGTGGAACGGAAAACATACAGAAACCTGTTCCCCTCGCCTGCTGGGAAACCCCGGCATCGCTGGGCCTGAAGGTAGGAAATAAATCCACCACCAGGCACCTTCACTTGGTATTTTGGGATTTCCCAGGCAGAACTGCACCATCCCTGCTGCGTCCAGACCAAAATCTGCCTTGAACACCTCTTTAGAAGCAATCCCCTGGAAGCCAGCCGGGCACAGGAAATGCACCCAAAACTTCCCAGACATCCTCAAGGATGTTTGAGATGGGCTGGAGATAAAACAGTGAAGAAGGAGATCTGTAAAAGTGGATGATGGAGTGGGCCATCAGCGAGGATGGCTTTTATTCCGATGCAGAAATGGAAACGGTGAGTGGGATGAAGAAGGGGAGCTGGAAGCCCTGTAGACCACTTGGTCCCAAATCAAGGCTGATTTATGTGATCCAAACACAGTTGTTAAACACGAATGTTATCTGACGAAGTTTTAGAAGCCAAGCTTTTATAAGTAAAAAAAATACTTCAGGTATTAAAAATGCAAGGCATGTGCTTTGGCATGTGGAGTGGGATGAGTCATTGTTTCAGAGAGCGGCTTCAATATGTGTGGACACTAAATGAATGATGTTTGATTACAATTCCTCTCCCGAGATATTTATGGGTATAATTAGACAGACCTTTTAGAAATTAAAGGTGACAAAGTTATAATGACTGAAATTTTAATTTAAGTGATGCTTAAAGAATATAAAGAATAAGGCACAAGTGTCGCGAGAAGGAAGAACACCCTGGGAAAGTCCAGTTGTCCTGGAGAAAAAATAAATATGGCAGAACGTCTGCTCCAAATTTTCAAATCTCCGTACAAAATTTGCTGTTGCAGCAAAATGTAAATCGCAATCACTTACGATCTATATTTCCTAAAGGAAAATATTGGGAATCGCACTGAATCTCCTTGGGAGGAATGATGCAGTTGGACAGAACATGAAAGCTCCCTGTTCGTGTTGGTTTTACATATGACTTAACCATCTAATCATGCCCATTACATCCCCCGTGCTGATGATGGGCTCTCTAAGGAACGCAGATTTTCAAACAATTCCTGCCAACTACGTGTTAGCCCTTAGGATTTCTTTTTACCAGCTGTGGAACTGTGTCAGAGGTACTCAAAACACATTTTTATAAGTTTGTGCTAGAAAAATGCAGGTCGCACCCAAAGCTGGGTGTGAAGGCACAGTCGCAATGTGGCACAGCAGTCAGTGCTCTGCGTGGGCAGCCCCTTCTTCCAGCAGACCGGTAAATAGCTTTTGAGTCCCTTCCATAGCAGATTGACGGTTTTTGTGAACAAGGGAAAAGCAGCAGTTGTGTATCCTCACGTTGGGAAGGCTCTTGACGCTGCCCTTGAAACTGAGCTCTGCAAATGAGCTCTGCGTGAAACCGCGGCAGGATGGGGTGCAAATAAATCTGTTGGTGGCTACTAATAGTTCCCTGGCAAAATGGGATGAAGCATGTAGCAACAGGATGGGGGTAATGGATTTAAACTGGAAGAGGGGAGATTGAGATGAGATATTAGGAGGAAGTTTTTCCCTGTGAGGGTGGTGAGGCAGTGGCCCAGGGTGCCCAGAGAAGCTGTGGATGCCCCATCCCTGGAGGGGTTCAAGGCCAGGCTGGATGAGGCTTTGGGCAACCTGGGCTGGTGGGAGGTGTCCCTGCCCATTCTGTGATTCGATGATTGAGCAAGGGTCT
>NW_010146291.1:42353-45185 GCF_000699245.1 Pterocles gutturalis
CCCCCCCCCCCCAGCCCCAAGCAGGCTGAGCTTGACAGAGACAGGATGGGCAGAGGGTAGAAGACTGTCAGGGATGAAATTCAGCAAGATCTTGACAAACTGGAGAAAGGCGCAGGAGCAGGGACAGGTGCCATGTGTGGCACTTGAGCAGGAATAACTGGTTGCATTGACAGACAACGGAAAACCAGCCAGAGGTTAGCAGCAAGATGTGAGTTGTGCTGTTGTAAAAAAGAAAAAAAAAAAAAAAAAAGAAAAAAGTATTAAAAAAAAAAAGAATGCAAATATTTTGCTTAAATGTCTAAATAAGAATAGCCTTGAAGGTGTGCTGCTGCTCTGTGTAAGCCCTGGAAAATCTTCACCAGGCTGCAGCTGGTTTTGGGGGAAGAGGAGAAGGGGAAGGGGGAGAGGACCACAGAGAGCAACAGAAGCGCTGAGCAGCCTCGAAGACACAACACGGGTAGGAACAGTTCAACACCAACCCTTCAGCCTCAAGCAAAGAGCGAGGGGCATGTGCCTAATCTTTAAGAGGAGAATAAAGTGTACTCCAAGGTCTGGGTGATAAGCGCAGGGAATTGAAGCAAGAAAAGGATGAAGTGGGATGTGATGGCTCAGACCCTTCTGGGCAGACAAGGAGAATTTTTTGGGGCTTCCTGGCTTTGGGGAGAGAGCAGAGCCTGGAAATCACAGCTGAAAGGAGCCCTGTGACCTCCTGCCACTGCCAGCACTTGGGTTCTGTTCCTGCAAAGCTTCTTCATCACTCTTGGGTAACCTCATCTTGCTGCACTTCCTCCCACCGAGCTATTTCACATTTTCACATCCTCATTAATTTTTTTGTTCTTTAGATAAATATCCATCACATTCCAGGTTTTGCTTAAATTGTCAAAGTACATTCTCCAAAGCTCCAAAATTGTAGCTGTGTCAAGAGAAGGGAGACTCTCAGGACTCTGCTGAGGCAAGGCAGGCAGCAGGGCTTCTCTGGATGTGCTGGTTTTCACCGCAGACCTTGTTCCCCCTCTGTTCAGTAATTTTACCTTTGTTTTCTGGATGGAGATCACGATTGCTCTAGTCACAAAGAAACACTGGTACGGTTGCATGGGCATGGTTGGCCCAGCCACAAAGAGACAAGGGAAGTTGTGCCGCGTGGGTAAGCAGGTCCCAGGCACCACCGTGGCTGCCTGCCCTTCTTTTTGGTTTTAATTTCCTTGTTATTGGTTTAGCATGTGACCACCCACTAGTCTGCAAAAGAATAGCGTGGGCAGAGGACTAGATTAATCCAAAATATTCCTGCTCAAATTCACGTCATGTGAATTACCAACTGTTGACTTTCAGCTTGGAAAAAGATGTCCCCATTCATCCCTGAGCATCCCGTGCTCCCCGGCCCCCCACCGTGAGGGGTCTGGGTTGCAGCAAGCATCCGTTTGGAGGACCATCAAGAACACCTCATAGAGTCATAGAATCAGAGACTGGTTTGGGTTGGAAGGGATCTTCAAGACCATCCAGTGCCACCCCCTGCCATGGGCAGGGACACCTCCCACTAGCCCAGGTTGCCCAAAGCCTCATCCAGCCTGGCCTTGAACACCTCCAGGGATGGGGCATCCACAGCTTCTCTGGGCAACCTGGGCCACTGCCTCACCCCCTGCACAGGGAAATATTTCTTCCTAATATCTCATCTCATCCCCTCTTTCAGCTTAAAACCATTACCCCTCATCCTGTCCCTACACCCTCTGATCAAGAGCCTCCCATCTCTCCTGTAGCCCCCTTTCAGCACTGGAAGGAGTTGAGACTCTTGAGACCCTCCTAGAAAAATCCGATGCCTGGCTTCCTCACCCACAAAATCAAAGCCCCCACAAAGCTGAAAGCACCCCCGGGTGCACAAGGGGCCCTGCCTCCCAGGGACAAATCTTCTCCAGGTTGCCTAATGACGAGCTGTGCATCCCTGTGGCTCACACCCGTGGGTATAAGTATTGGTACCAGAGCTTAGAAAGTCCCATTAAATGATCCCAGTTCATCTCCACGGTGCCAGTCTGCACCCACCTAATGTCTTTAACGATGCAGGTATCGTCCGCTCCAAATGTAGCGGCTGCACGGGAATGCCTGCCCGATTTGGCTTTCATCTTGTTTTCATTTTTGTGCTCTTGAAGGTTAACTTCAGAGCCGGGAGCTCAAAGCCCAGCTCCTTTGCTCAGAGCCCGCACGGCATGCAAATACCGCTCCCTTTCTCACACCGCCTTTAACCTTGCTGCGAAGGAACTGTTCCCGCAGATGAGAGAGGAGGAGATCAAGGAGTCTATCAGCAAGGCCACGGCTCTGCGTTTGTACTCCAGCTGCCTGACATTCATTGCAGTCTAGACAATACAAAATGTCCTGGGTCTCTGGCTCTGGTCCATGTGCACGCACGGCCTCTCCTGGGGTCAGAGTCAGCCTGCTGCAGGGACACAAAGCGGTGTAATGATTTTTTTATACAAGATAATTTTCCCTTTTTTTCTTTTTCCTTCATAAGATTCTACTTCGTACATCACAAGTTTGCAACCCTGCACATGTGTCAGCACCATTTACATGGGGATTACTCACATGATGGCATTGCTTAAATGCTGGAGGAGAAATCCCCAGCCTCTCACGCCAGGCTTGAGTCCTCTTGAGTCATCAGAGATGCTCACTGATGTCTCAAGAGCTTGTAGACAGTCAAATGCCAGGCACAAGTCCTCTTGAGTCATCAGAGATGCTCAAATGATGTCTCAAGAGCTTGTAGACAGTCAAATCACAGAATCATAGAATCATAGAATCACAGAATGGTTTGGGTTGGAAAGGACCTTAAAGATCATCGAGTTCCAA
>NW_010146291.1:45546-47906 GCF_000699245.1 Pterocles gutturalis
CTGGACTCTCTCCAACAGGTCCAGGTCTTTTTTATGTTGGGGGCCCCACATCTGAACACAGTACTCCAGGTGGGGTCTCACGAGAGCAGAGTAGAGGGGGAGAATCACCTCCTTGGGATTGCCTCGACCCACGTGCAGGACCTTGCACTTGGCCTTGTTAAATTTCATGAGGTTGGCACAGTCCCACCTCTCCAGCCCGTCCAGGTCCCTCTGGATGCCATCCCTTCCCTCCAGCGTGTCACCACACCACACAGCTTGGTGTCATCGGCAAACTTGCTAAGGGTGCACTCCATCCTACTGTCCATGTCTCCCACAAAGATGTTAAACAACACTGGTCCCAGTACCGACCCCTGCAGAACACCACTTATCACCGGTCTCCACTTGGACACTGAGCTGTTGACCACAACTCTCTGAGTGCGGCCATCCAGCCAATTCCTTATCCAGCGAGTGGTCCATCCATGTGGCAGCATTAACTGGTATGGCCACCTTGAGAGGAGCTGACCGACAAAGGGTAACACTGACCCACCCCTTAGGACAGAGCAGGCAGACAAAATCCAAAGTCTGGGGGTCTTTCTGGAGATAAAATGGGAACAGAGCTGGGTACATCTCCAAGGGCTTCCTGTCCACATGAACAACGTAACCTGGAATGAAGCATGCTCCTCACACTCATCTGCTCCAAGGCTTCACCCACCCACCCTAAGAACAGTCTGTATGTGGTTATGGATCTGTAATGCAACACGACTAATAATTTTCTGCTAGTTTGTTTAGTCCTGACTAAGGTCTGCACGTTAAACTGCTGCAATACGGTATGGAAAGCTGGTTTTGTTTTTTTTATCCTGCATCTAGACAGCACTTCATGGGAATACGTTTCTTGGGCTCCCACCTGTGATGACAGAGCTGGTCCCCGCAGCACTCACCCTCTTTGCCATTCAAAAAGATGAGCATTGAGCGTCAGAGAAGGGCGAAGCTGCCACGTACCTGGTGGCAGAAGGTGTGATTTGCTGGAGCACAGGATAACAGCCAAAGCTTTCACGTGCGTTGTGATTTCTTCAGCTGTTCTGCCGCCATCAGGGGGGAAATGAATGCTGGCCCTTTTGGGAGAAGCTGTGCTTTCCACACATTATTCACAAACGCTTCCAAAATACCGAGTAATTCGTACTTAATCACGTCTGTTTGTTGTTAAGGGTAAAAGATGGGTATAGAGGAATACTGGAAAACAGATGCTCTTGCCACAACACAGAGACCTGGAGGAACAGTCGGTAGCACTGGGAAGGGAAGCATTCCTGGTCCTCTTCTCACTTAACGGTCTCAAGACTTTCTGAATGTTGTGGAAACTCCCACAGCATCCTTGTGAGGCTGAGAACTGTGTTGCCAGCAAAGGAGAACTAGAGGGAACGATACGCCACTGCCAGTCCTACCTGGACAGTTCGTTTGAGCCATGGTTTTATTTTTTATATAAAACTACGCTCCGGCACAGCTCATCTAGGGCAGGGCAGCCTCAGTGCCTGCTGGAATTAACTACAGCAGAGGGAGAACTGTATGTTTAGAGGGTAAGTTACCCCCTCTTACCTCTGGTTCCTTCTGTTCTTTCAAGTCGAGGTGTATAATTTTGCCAGCTTTTTCCCCCTTCTAATTTCACAGCTGTTCCAAATGACTGTGTTAGCTCGAGGATTAGGTCTCCTATGTGTCAGACCCCACGGAAGGGGCTGGGAGTTCATCCAAGGTCCAGGACTTTGTTTGGTTTATGTGTTGTGCAAAGGGTCAATACCCCTGAGGGGCTTTCTACGCAGCCTAAATCATAGCAGATTAATGGGATTTTATACAGGAATGAGTAGGAGTTTCTTTCTACCCTTATTTATTTGGACTAGTGCTGATAACAGCCTGGGGATTTTCCAGACAGCGCAGTCACTGCTCAGATTTCTCCAAACAAGCTCGAGCAGACGGACCAAGAGCGTCAAGGGAAACAACTGAAGAGGATTCCTGATGGGCACCTCTTATCTGCGCCACGTTGGCATTCAGCATGCTGAGCTGCAGGCAGAAAAACAGGGTGCCTCAAGTATGAAAATAAAAACACATTAACTTGCATTGAAAAGAAAAACCAAAGGAGCATTGTAACCAGTGGCCCAAGTCAGCGGCTCTTCCTTGACCCGGTGATAACTCCCTCCAGCTCCCCCAGGGTTTTACAGATGAAGCAGAAGGTACAAGAAGTTACCACTCTCAAGCATTTGGTACAGACACTAAAACCCCTTCCAAGTGGTGGTCAATGCAGTAGTTTTGTGAGGTTTCTACCAGGGCAGTACTAGAGCTTTTTGATTGCTTACTACTGCCGGTACCAGATTTTTTCTTCTCTGCTCTTCCTG
>NW_010146291.1:47917-68112 GCF_000699245.1 Pterocles gutturalis
ATCAAAACAACCCTTTTTACTGCACAAACACAGCAACCCCAGCTGGTTAAATTTCTCACTCTGGGTTGAAGCACCACAGGGAGGCCCAGGGAAAGCAGTTCTCGACCTTAAAGAACTATTTAAAATTTTGTCTCAAACCTCCACCTTCTGATTTGCTGTACTTCGGCGCTGTGTGAAGGAAAATCTCTTTTTTTTTCCCTTCTCAGCTGTCCCTGCATCCCTATCAGTCGTACACTGACAGCTATGAATTACCAGGCATTTGGCACACTGGAGACGCAGGAATTCTTTGCACAATCCTCTTGATACAAGATTAGCCACAAGAGTGCACCGCACCAACTTAGGCACTGAGATAGCACCCAGAGCTGAGGCTGAAGTTTGACACAGTTTGCTATCAGTCAAGACCAAAAGCAAACCCCCAGGAGTCACAAACTCCAAAAAAATCCACATCCAGCAGAAAGTTCTCAGCTTAAAGCTGAGTTTCTGGCTCCATCTGCTGCCAGAAAATGGAAAAGATGAGAAAGGAACAAGGAAAATAAATTTAAAAATAAAATTTAAAAAAGGCACAACTAAGACCTGTTTTTCTACTTAACTAATCCACTAGCATTGCTGTTAAAAGACAAACAAAACAGAGATTACTTCATCACGGAAACTTCTAAAAGGTTCAAGATGTGCAGCTCCTTACCAGGTCATGACCGAGAGGCATTTGGGTCCTATTAAGAAAGCAATCTATTTTGGTAATTTTTAACTTCGGAAAATACTGTTTGCTGACATAAATTCATGTTTTTGCACCTGAAAAGAAATCCAGATAAAGGACAATGCCATAAGCATGGCTCCCAAGAAGGAAAGGAAAAAAAAAAAAAAAAAGAAAACCTGCATTGTATGTTTTTTCCTGTCTTCCCTACTGTGTTGCTCTTACCCTTCCATGTTTCACATGGTGCCTTTAAATCCTGGTTTACATTTATCCATAAACAGAGTAATTTTTTTCTTTTTTATGCCAGCATACATATTCCATGATTTCACGCCAAAAAAACCACGCACACTTCTCTTGCCAAAGTGCACGGGCAGCCAGCACAATTGTGCATTATTTCTGCAAACAAAGCCTCCAGTGAAGCCAAGGGCTGCCCCAGGTGCCCGAGGAATGCTGGTTTGGCTCTCGGGTGCTTAGATTACCTCCCTGCATTTGCACAGCACTGAATGCAGAGTCACTATTCATTTAGGAAAAGCATTTCATATACCTGATGCAGGGAAATATCAGGAGCTACTTCACAAAAATACGTGCAGGCAACATAACAGAGTCGGATTAAGCCTTTACAGCCAAATGCTTAAAGCAACATTTTATGGATACATATGTATACCTCTAGAAAATTTTATTGCTGCACAGCTCTTGCCAAAGAAACCTGCACCCTCTGGATAGGCAATACAGATCTCTTTCAAGTACTATTTGAAAAATAAATTTCAATTATATCAGCAAAAAGCGTCACCAAAGAAATGCCATTTCCACACTCTCATCTCTAACTGATACAAAGAGAAGCACTTGAGAAATACCAGGAATGGGCAGAAAGGGCATTCTCTGAGCTTGCTTTTCTCACCTCCTGTAAAGCTATGAAGCAAATACCAAATTCATAATATTATATTAAATGTCTTCTAGATTTTCTTTGCACATCTACACTAATTTGTAAATTATTTTCAGTCTGGCCTCCTTCAAATTAAACTTTGCTCAGGACCAGCATTTGGCAGAGCTATATACACTCCAGCAATAAGTGGAACAAGTACAAACCCGAAAGCACTGAATTTCTGGCACTAAGTGGGTAAGGGTATTTTAGTTGTCTACATTTTTTTGGCGATAAAAGCCCTGGCTAATTAAAACCCCAGACAACAAAACCAGCGACTGATTTGCAAGCACATTAGTTATTCAAGCAGCTATGTTGGAGTTTGAGAGGTTTAAGCAAGGCCACTGAAAACTGGCCACATCCCAATTAATGCTTGCTAGAGGACAGACAAAAACCACTTCCCGTAATAAAGCAAGCCCTTCTTTTGCCCTCTCTTTATCAAAACACACACAACATATCAAGGACAGATGATCGTTCTGACAACCTATAATTTTGCCACTTTGCACATGAGAAGAAGAGGAGCTTTGACATTTCCTCTGGCCATTCCAGCTCCACCTGCTATCTGACAACTGCCAAGATGGTTTGTATTATTGAAGCGGAAGTTAACTGGTAACGGGCTCAGTGTCTGGGAAGAAAATTCCTGGGTTCCCCATCTTCACCCCCAAAATAATATATGTAATTCTCTTCTTGTTCCGGCATTGAGCTGCAATTAAACCAAACAATCAAAAACACACCTTGTCTGCTTCAGCTCCTAGGCTGCAGTCATACACCCTCGTCCTTGGTACTCTTCCCACCCCATCAGGATTTCACTGGTTTGCCCACAGCAGAGCTGCTTCACAACCACGAGCAGAGTTTGTCCCACCTCCAGAAGGACAGACAGTGACAAATACACTCTTGTAGGACATGGGACTCATTCAGAGCCACCTCCTGGACACACATCTTAGCCACCACTGTATCAATGCAAAAGGCTCTGGCCACCTGAAACTTGTATTTAAGCTCTGAACATGCCTATGAGCTTTGGGGACTTCAGCATCCGTAATCCTGGGCTTAATCCTTGTCTTAATCCTTAATCTGAGCTGTTCAGGCAGGCACTGTGCACCCACCTCGCACAGATAGTTGTGACAGTGGGAACAAAGCAGGGTTCAGAGCAACTCTGAGAATGCTCAGGTTAAAACAGAAAATTCGTCAATCACCCAGTCATTAAATTAGGGCAATTTAGGATGATAATTTTGACTTGTCTGCAGAAAGGCTATACATACCTTGATTTTCATTAACTTGTTCAAGGAAATTGGATTCATGAAGCAACCATAGAATAAATAAAAAAAACCCAGAAATCTGTCAGCAGTGGTCTGCTGTAGATAAATTTCTCAAATTCTGAGCAGTCTTGGCCCCGTATATCTGGAACCAGAAAGTGGGCTGGACAAGATTAGAGCTCTAACTGATCACCAAAAGCCAGAGGAATATTCTCAGTAACAGAGGATGAAAGTCAGTAGATCAGACGACAGAATTTTACATGCAGGTAATTCTTGCTTATTACACAAATGAAAAATGGGGGGGAAACAGCTTCAAAGCTGTTCTTCAAAACAGTTTGCACAAAAGGGAGTCTGAGAGCACAGGCTGAGAGAGATAAAAATATCATGCTGCTGCAGGAAAACCCAAACCACAACATCTGGGCCTAAACTACAGTACATCTTACGAGCCACGCAAACTAGTCTGGCTCTACTTGGCGTTAGGGAAGGCACAGCTGGAGCAGTGAATCACAGGAGAACAGCAGCTGGAGAAAACCGTACCTCAGAAATTTAACCAGAGAAGGAGTAATGACTGAAAGAGGAATGATAACAAACTTTTGGTATGTGAAAGGCTGTTGCAGAGAAGGAAAATAACCTGTTCTCTGTGGTCTGACAGACACGATAAACGAGCAGCAAGAGAGACAGATGGTGAATATGGTAAGAAACTTGACAACAGTAAGGACAGGGAAACACTAGAACAAAGCCTGGAGTCCTCTGCCCTGCAGCCCTTCCAGGCAATTAGGCAAACAGTGACACAGCTGGAACTGGGGCAGGGGAACAGCTCTGATCATGTCCTTCATCCTTGCCAGTCCGATTACTCTACAAAAGTAAACTTTTTGGCTGCTAATGATTTTTTCAGGTTTACATTTTGGTCTCTGAAAGGACTCCAGCAAATGCTGTTTACACTAAGGTTTCTTCATTTATTTCACTCCTTTCAAATCAGATTACATAAGCACAGCTTTCAGAAATGCCAACACTTTTCTGCATTTTTTTCTTATTCCTAAGACTAAGAGTCACAGTGACACATTACCCTTTGCAACAATGAGGCCTTTCCAAACTGAAATCAGTCTTACCTCCTCCACAGCAGATGACTACTCATTTTGCCTCACCCAAAACAAGGCAGGGTAAACGGTTCTGTGACCCTAATCAGCAGATTGGTTCACTTCCCTAAACTAAATCGGCTTTGAAATAGCACAGGATTATTTACCACTTCCAATTACAAACACATGATGCGTTTAACCCCCATGCTTGGCAAAAGGAGTATTTTGCATTAACAGTGATTACTCAGGGTTTAGTCTCAGCTAAAACCAGCTCAGTTCAGAAATATGAAAAAACATCCTAGTACAAAAAAAGCAGCCAACTCCACAACTGCAGACAGAACACGAGACTGGCATCATCCAAAGGCATGAAAGTACAGAAGCGCTCACCCTGTAAAAAAGCACAGCAGAAGCTTTATAAAGAGACTGACAGAAATACCCAGACTACAAAGGCAGCACTTGCTGTGGCTCTGGACAGAGGCGACTGCATGTTTCTGTGGGGCTTGCTCTTTTTGAATACACTGTGTATTTCATTTGCACGTTTTGTTTTTTTTTAATGCAATGCATGTTTTAATATAAACATCCAGATTATAGAGAGTTTTATAACAGTAAAAACAGATCTGTATGCTTAGATCTATTTTACAAGATTGCAAAGCCAAACATCAAGACCAGGCTTGAAAACAGCATCTCTTGTCATACAATCAAAATACTTTACATAGAGAACACAGCTTGATACTTGAAAAGTTCACCAGCGTTAACATCCAGTTTGTCAAAACTTCAGCGTGAGAAGTTTTTTCCAGCTACAAATGAGAAACAGAAATTCATACATAATACATCCACCCTACAGACATCTCAACAAGGGGCAAAAATGCCAAATGCGATATTTTGGAGAGTTATGAGAGTGCAAGACCACCCTTACTAAATTATATAAAAATTACACTTTAAACTTTGGCCAAGACTTTCAACAATTAACAGATTTCTACAGGTATCTCCCCTCCAACATTCTGGCTTAACTGTTCAGTAGGTACTTAGTTAGATGAACAGAACCTCACCACTTTATTTCCAAGTTTTGTAAGACTGGAAACTCTTTAAAATCATTCCTCGTTTTCTTCAGAGACATTATAATTTAAAGACATAGCTACATTTTAAGAGTTAAGTCCTCTTGCATAAAAGGAAGAAGAGATGCTTGCTTCAAGAGCAGGCCTTCATCGCACATATTTCAACACACCACGCTGGGTCAGTCAGCAGATATACTTTGGAAGCCATGTGTTCAGAAAGACAGAATGGTCTTATGAATTATTTCGATGCATTCTCTGATTTCATCCTCCTTAATCACGAGCGGTGGTGCCAGCCGAATGATATCACCATGAGTAGGTTTGGCAAGAAGTCCGTTATCACGAAGCCGCAAACACACTTTCCAGGCATCATAGTCTACAATTAAAGGAAAAAGAAAGAAAAAAAAAAAAAAGACACACTACAGCAGAAAAAGTGGCACAATTGCAGAACTTGGCACATGGGGCCAGACTGTAAACTGTTTGCCATCTGGCAGTGAAAAGATAAAGCGTCTTCACAAATGGAGCGGTCATTTCTGAGCAATTCCCCAGAATTTGCAGTGAACATGCAAGACTGCTGCAAAACTGCAGTTTGTCTGAAGGGACTCAGAAGTTTGCCTCCAGTACTCTGAGTTTTGCTTCTCCACAGCTGAGTGCTTGTCTATGCAATTTAGGTCAATTTAAATAAATTTAAAACAGAGAACCATGCGAAGGGGAGGTAAGAGAACATCTGGACAGGACTACAGACAAGGTTACATTTCTGCCTGTATTTCAGTCCATTATGTGCACATCCTTGGAAATTAAAACACCTCCCTGCAGCACTTTGTCACTTAGCATATTCATGACAAAAATAATTGTCCTCTCTGGCTTCTAAGCAGTTTTCTGATATAATTCAAGTTGTTAATTCCTAGAAATTTGTTCTCAGTCATTAGCTTTTTCCTTCCCAGTACCCTCCTGTATTCATTGTACTCTTTTAACTATCCTGGAACAACCAACCTCAGACAATCCTTCCACAATCTGACAGAAACTATCTCTGCAGATGTGGCTGGTTTTCTTCAGGTGAGGAGACAAAAATGTATTTGTTGGGACCTAGGTTCACCATCAGGTTTGAACATTATCAAATAATAAAATAATTCAAATAATTAAAAAAATTGTTCAGACTTAGTAAAAAACCCTCTATTTTTAATAGAACAGTCACTTGACTAAGTTTTCAGTAGGTACTACAGCACTATAGCCAAGATCTGAACCCAAATGTGATGCCTATAAGCCATCTCCCATACTCCATTAAGATACTTTCAATTTAAATCAAAAACATTTTTTCATGCCATGATTGTGCAGTTGATTAGACTTCCTTACCTTTGGTTTCCCGAATTACAATTGCATTTAATAGTCCTCTTCCTCTTACACAAGTTACAATATCAGACGGTGTCTTCATGAGTTCATTTCTTAGTAAGTTACCCATTATTTCTGCATTTTTAACCAAGTCTTCCTCTTCAATAACCTAAAGGGAAGTCAGATCTACAGTCAAACGAAGAACACCGCATTTTTTTAAGTATCACACTGGAATGCATGACTAATGACATTACAATTGCTGAGATACAAAAGCTGTTGCATCCAAAGTGTCACTGGAAAGGCTGCAGATCCAAGCAGATTAGTATCAAGCCTTTACTCAGTCATGTTTACAAGCAACAATAATCTCTCTGAACCTTTACTCTAAATTAACTGCTTTTCATTCACCTTTATTTACAAGTAAACAGTAAACCTCTGAAGACTCCATCTGTCCAGGTCCACATATCAGGTAATGATGAGGCTTGCTGAGTGACATGTATTAAATGTGGTCAGTTATGCAGTCACTGAATAGTTAAAATATGGGCTCTGGACAAGACATTTTACTAGCTTCTGTTTGAGCTCCAGTAGCATATACATGTTATCAAGCTCACAGAGCAGCAGCCTCTGCAATACGGAATAGTAAAATGAGCCAATTTAAAAGTGTCTTTGTGAAATTACTGAAACTATTTTACCAAATTTACAGAAGTGCCTTGAAACTTCCCCTAGATACATTTTATTTTGTCATTTAAGACATTCAGACTATAAAATACACAGAAATTAGGATACATTTCCAGTAAAGACTTCAGAATCTGGTTTTTGATCTATGCAAACAGTTAACCACAACCAATTTTCCATTCTTAAAGCTAGACTTCTACTTGCAGCATAACAAATTATACCATTTATTTAAGCAAAGGTCAGATCAGATTTTTCTTTGGAATCCAAATCTCTATTACAACACACCAACCTCCAGTGCTGCAATTGCAACACGGCAAGCTAACGGATTTCCTCCATATGTAGATCCATGTTCACCAGGCTTAATGGTCAGCATAACTTCATCATCACACAGTACTGCAGAGACCTAAAATGGGAAGGTCAGACAGTTCATTTACATATATATATTTAGAACAGTAAACTCAAATATCTCTGAAGCAAACTTCCTTGGGGCTCAGAAAAGGATAATTTTCAGCCTATGGTGATAAATTACATTTACATTCCCAGCTCTGTATAGAGCAGAGCATACCTGAAAATCACCTAGCAGCTTAATCCCCTTAAAAACACTTAGCTATACCGGTAACACATAATTTCTAACTACAGTTGAGGGGCATTTCTCCAAACTGAATATTATTTCAAGAGTTTAAGCTTCAACACTCTGTTTAACAACTCAGAAATAGCTTCAGTTGGCCAAAATAGTTCAAGGCAGGCTGTAACTTCCAGTCTAATCAGCAGGAGTTTAAGTCACTCCAAGAGGATAAAAGCAGCCATGCGGGCATGCCAAACAAGTGAAATAATGCCAGTTGTTCAAAAAAAGCTTTATAATATATGTTTTAACATATATTAGTATTTTTTTTCCTTTACAGAATTCATCTAGAAATTCATCACAGCAAAAACTGTGACAAACTGCTGTCCAGAGAGAATACAAAGGGCTAACCAGTAGTTCCAGAATGACAGGCTGACCACTGGACACTTATTTTCCTGATAGGATAAAATCAAACTGAAGAAAACATACTAAATCTATTCAATTTATTGACAAGGGACAAAACACCTAAAAATCACCAGCCTAAGAGGATGGTATCTAACAACTTGTCACCCTAACAAGTCAAGTATCAACACAGAAAGTTCAGGATACTATATAGCCATTTCAGCTATAAATGTAACATTATGTATTCTATTAGTTTCTTATGTGCCTCTCACATAGTGGACTACCTGCATCATAAATCATAGTTAATCTTGTAAACACCAATTTCCAAGCACAACAAACATCAGACTTGTTTGCCTTCCAACCAGTAGACTTTCAGTGTTAATTATTTTTAAAAATCATTATTCAACAAATGGATATTCCTTTGTTACTCACAGGATATAAGCCACCAGAAAGGGCCTTTCCAAGAAGAATTATATCAGGTCTCACATTTTCGTGGTCAACAGCCAGCATTTTCCCTGTTCTGGCTAAACCAGTCTGTATTTCATCAGCAATAAACAGAACCTTTACAAAGGCAAAACGAAGAAAAATCACACATAAGACAGAATGACTTTCACTCACACATAAGACAGAGTGACTTTCACTCCCATTCCTAACTCAATTCAAACAATGCAGCAGAGTTGCACACCGTAAGTGAAAAATCTTGCAGCTGCAGTACATGAAGGTACTTCCTTTACCTCCTCCAAACATCCTGGAGACAGACGTATGCTATGGAATGTGAAACTACTAACAAGCGAACATACTGCCCTCCCTGACATCTTTAGCGTATTCTACATTAGGCATGCTCCACATAGAGCTGGACACTGTCCAACCAAAAGCTATTGGTGATATAATGAGTAGGATTTCCAAAAAGTTAGGAACCATCCATCTTTACTCCCAGTGCATCACTCGTACGTTGACCTTTGGAAGTTTCTGAAAAATCACATTTTAGCAGCTCTGCAGGTCTTGTACCCTGATGTCTACGTGTCTAAATTTAAACTCTGAGAACCTAAATCCAAGCTTTTTATCTTGTTTTCCTAAGCTGCATTATTGCCATGTACTACTATTTGTAAAGCGGCTCTTATTTTTTCTGAGAGGTAAATATCACAGCAATAATGAAGACAACTTTATTAATGATTTATCAATACCTTCCTCTGAAGGTATAGGATTTATGGGTAGCACTTACAAATAAAGAATCAGAATGCTATTGGAACAGAGACCACTGATTTAAATCAGACAGGCAACACCAAGGGAATAAAAAGCTGGAAATCAGCAGACCGTTTTTTGTTGTTTTCCTTATGCTTACAAAGGGCATGGCCTAGGCCAGTGGGAGAAGCTGACCAACTTGGTCCTGAAATAAGAAGGCACAGCAGCCTGCTTGTGAAAAGCAGCAGTACCCGAAGACAACTAAAGGATGTGGAGATATACAAACAGATCTTCCCACCCTTCCAGAGACACTGAATGCAAGTTTACTTCACTGTATCTTCACTATCAAAGAACAGAAATTACAGACCCAGCACTCTATTTTCAAAACTAAACATTTTTTAGAATTCATAGAGGACATAATATTCATAATAGGAGTCAGGAATGTGGTATGAAAGGGAACGTGAAAAAATGCCGAACAAAAGAACAAAACTGTAAGACCTCTGCCCTTCAGCAGAAATGTGACCATTTTCTTCAGTGTTTCATTCTGTGACCCATTACTGTTACTAACTCTGGGAAGCACTCATGCACCCCAGCAACAAGGTTCCTTGACAGTCATGCCAGAACCACTGCAGTAACCAGCTTCTGGCCCAACAAACTTATAATGTGAAAGAGAAATTAAAAGTTAAACTAATTTAAAAAAAATTCAGTTTCAAGAACATTCATTAGAAACTTAAATCAATGACAGCAGTAAGAAACAGTGAAAAATGTGCACTAAGAAGTACTTCCTGGTACTGTATTGCCAGGAAATACAAGAAGTATCCCTACCCCATTCCACTGGAAAAAAAATGAAATTATTAAACAGTATATGAAGTCCTGTACCTTGCATAGAGGCTGACCTTACCAACTATGCCAGTCAACATAGCGTGTAATGTTTAAGCCACTTTGTTACCATGAATTCCTTACATTGTGTTTTGTGCAGAGGTCCCGCACACCTGTGAGATAACCTTTGTCAGGAACAACCACACCTGCTTCACCTTGAATTGGTTCAACCATGAAAGCTGCTACGTTGGGATCTTGAAGGGCACGCTGTGACAATGGACATATGGATAGAAAAGACAAAAAGAAAAAACTTTTACTCAGGTTAAATTTAGAAAATACGGAGATGCGTACATGTAGCAGAAACTACCTCTAACCCTGGTGTTCTATCTCAAGTGATGATAACAGTATTCATGTCGGACAGTTATCCCCAAGTACCATTTCAGTTCAACCACAGAAGCCTATGTCATGGTTGGCCTGGTGTACTTCTTGGGAAATTACAAACATTGAAAACTGCAAAACCAGAGAAGCAGATTATCAGGTCAGTTCATAAATTACCTCAGAAATACACTCAGTTTTGCATTACCCCATACAAGACAAACAATTTCTCAATGCTTCCCTCAAATAAAAAAGAAAGGAGCCTCTTGAAAAAAAATTGTCACCTTAGAGCAAAGTCCACAGCTACATTCTTGCACCATCAAGGTCTAAAATGTTTAGAAGGTCACAAGACTTCAGAGATATAATGATTCCCAGCATGAATTTACTACAGCTTTTCCCAGTATTGCCCCATAAACAGAACAAATTCAGTTATCATCTGACAGACGCGGATCTAAGTTTCAGGTCTCCAGAGTGCATTCAAAGCCCCAAAGCTGGCTGAAAGCCACTAAATACTTACAGAGCTTTCACAACAGGCAGCCTTATGTAGGTGCAAATCTGACTAAGCTTTTCCACTATAATACACTGAGAGACCTTGTTTCCCCTAACCAAAGTCCTAGGAGGCAAGCATCTCTGTCCCACAAACCCTCCAGCCTCCACAGACAATTCACTTGCACCGAGCAGACCCAAAAGGCAGAGAGGACTAACCAACTTGTCACTCATGGAGACAATGTACCCAGATGATGGAAAAGCAGTAATGCCAACATTCCTAGTGTTCAGGACTATTGGTGTTTGGCTGGAAGCCTCTTGCCTCCCAGCTCCCAAGTCCAGCACCTTGTGGCTGCCATCAAGCTCCATTTACCCTTTAATACCTAAGCCTACATACAAGGGTGGGAAATTTTAGACTAATCAAGGTCAGTCCTCCCCAACAGCTTGACATGATGCATCTCATAGAATCACTGAGGCTGGAAAAGAGCTTTAAGATGATCAAGTCCAACCGTTAACCTAACACTGCCAAGTCCACTACTAAACCATGTCCCTAAGTGCCACATCTACACACCTTTTAAATCCCTCCAGGGATGGTGACTCCACCACTGCCCTGGGCAGCCTGTTCCAGTGCTTGATAAACCTTCCAGTGAAGAACTTTTTCGTAACATCCAACCTAAACCTCCCCTGGCATACTTGAGGCCATTTCCTCTCGTCCTAAAAAAATGAGAGGTTTCTCAGAAAACCCAGGGAAATGCAGAATCACTAGCATTTCAGTAGCTTAAGTGAAACACCAGCCTAGCATGGTTTTAAGGAAGCTGTGAAACCAGAAAAACTTGATTGTAACTGCAGTGAATTCTAGTCATGTGGTCATTGAGGACTCCACAGCATTTCTGAGAAAAGTTGGTAAAGATATTAGTTTCAGAATCCAAGTCCTGACTTTGGAATGTATGCTACTGATGCAAATTCCCTTACAGTTTATCTGCTATTCTTTTTTTGTATCTTGAACACCATAGCATGAAACATCACGTGGTTTTCCTTTTATATCCTAAAGCAAAACTGAAAATCAAAACCAAAGCAGAATTTACACATGCTTCCTGTATATAATTATAACATATATATTTCTTATCTATGTCTAGATACATATATATCTTAATGTCAAAGCACGTTTCAAAGGATAAACTTTTGATTTTCCCTCCTTGCTGTTTACCAAAGAGACACTGTAAAATGATTTCTTACAAGAGAACAAAAACTGTCAAATACCTCAAGAGCTGGTAGGTCATTGTAAGGGATCACTTCGAAGCCCGGCATAAAAGGTCCAAATCCATCATAGCTGGTTGGGTCGGTAGAACTAGAGATGGCAGACATGGTTCTGCCCCAGAAGTTGCCAGCTGAAGGGAGGAAAAAAAAAAAAAAAAAAAAAAAAAAAAGGGGGTTTTTTAAAAAAAAAAAAAAAAAAAGAGGGGGTTTGTTACAAAACTAAGCAACAGAACAGTTTATAGGACATCACACTTTCCATTTGGTGATGCATTTTAAGAGTTGTCCAACATTAGCATATTAGCATCCTTCTGCTAATTGTTAGCATTTTACACTGATGCCATAAATACATTGTGTTGCTATATCAAAAGCACATATAAAAATAAAAGTAAATTATACCATAAGACCTGGCAAGTATACAAAATAACTTCCATAAGCTTTGTTAGTAGTTTCAAAAATTGAAAATAACTCAGGAAGATAACAACTTTTTTAAGGAAGATGTACAACTTTTACATAAATATTACTCATTAAATACAGAAAAAAAAAGTAAACACCACCTAAAATTTAGGTCCTAAAAATAAAACTGCCAGTAAGCCTAAATTAAAATAATATATTCCTGTGCATTTCAAAGTTCCAGGAGACACTATTTATATTTGTAAAAATATAGTGACAATTAACTGTTTCATACAGAAGCATCAGCTAAAATGTCTAGAAACCAACTACCACCAAGACTATGATGTATTCATGTTAATATTTCAGTTAAACTAACACACTCTCAGCTAATCAATAATAAAGTGCTTGATAAGACTAAGGAAGATTAAGGATTCAACGCCTTCACAGCATTACAAGACTTATCTTTCCCCCACCAATTTCTTTGTGTAACTGTGTTCCTAGGCGCAGAGGATGTTCTCAATCTGCAGGAAATCCTGAAGTCAATTATTACTGACACAGCCAGCTCTGGGCATCCCTCCTTTTTAATCGCAAACGTAAATAGCATTACACTGTTCACCACAGCAATGTCTCCTGGCAGAGCAATCCCTGCCATGCTTTCGGGAGTCACACGCTTGCTATCTCGAGGTTATGTTAGTGCAATTCACTGGATCCTGAAACAAAGCCCTGAAGATCGCATCCCGTGAAGCAGAGCAGTCCATCTGCTGACGGCAGGCTGGCTCTACCTTAGCACTCCAGTCTCTGTATTGGCTCACTCTCAAGAACAGAATCTACGTCAAGTTCTCTGGGCTGATCTTTAAAGCCAATTTTGTTCTGACCCTAGCTACCCGAGAGACCTTACTTCTGCCAAAATGATGGCTTCTGACAACAGAAGAATTGCTATTTTTTTCCGCAACTACTTGGCACATAAATATATATTGTGGTTAAGGCGATGGGATCATAAAAATGGAGAGCATATCCAGTTTATCAAGATGAGAAAGCATTTACTAAAAGTTAATTGTCTGAAGAGAAAACTAAAATATATATGGAAGAAAAGGAGGGAGAAATATATTTGTTCAAAGAATTCCCAGAAGAAATAAAAAAAATCTTAGCTATTTGATCCCAGAAACATAATGCAATATTCAACTATGAACTGCAATTTATAAAAGTTTTCTACTGACAATTTATGGTTCAGCTACTATATATACCAAAAGTCAAGAATAGTATTTGCAGTTGGACCAATTTTTTTTTAAAAAGTCAGTATTTAAGTAATAAGCTTTATTCTGGAAAGTTTTACAAAATACAGAACCACTGAACAACATTTGAATTGACTAAAACACTTCACCTATAACCAAAGAGTACCAAATGCAAGTTATTTGAGTTAGACAGAAACAGTCTTTAATTTAGCAAAGCAGAATTATTTCTTCAAGGGCAGGTAACCTCTCTTTGTTACAGGTCAAGCAGAACAGGGAGATGAAGCAGTGAAGCACACCATGAATATAATCAGGACTTTCCAGGGCCCCATATTTACTTCGGCAATATTGCTTGTACCTTCATTATATAACCAAGAACACAATACGCCTTTACTGGGTTAATGCCGGCTTCTGGAAGATCTTAAGAACGCAGAAGAAAACCACTGGTAGGGAAAAGCAGGCTTAACCCAAATGTGGAACCTATGAGAGGGGTGGCAGCAATTTGGGGAATTAATTCAAGAGAAAGGTATATAAAAATCAACCAATTAGGAATAAAGTGACACTGCACTCTAACACCCGAGCAGCAGTTAAAAGAGCATGGATGACTGAATTCACTTCCCATGTGACTCCAGGCTACCGCTCATCAATTTTTAAAAACTGAAAAGGTTAAGTAGTACAAACAATCTCCACTTTATATATTCAATCGCTATTTATAAAGCTTTACAAACCATATTATTAACTACGGTTTCCTTCCTGGATTTAAGTTCATTGTTGCATTTCCCTTGCAAAACCAGACATTGCCAGCAGCTCCTGACCAAGCACAACTATCCTCACTGCCTCTGGGTGCACATACCTCCACAAGGAAAGGGATCTGAAATTGATTTGTCATAGAATTATATTCATACTTCTTGCTTTTACAATCACTTCTGTTAAGGTCACACGCATGTCTTAAAGGACATTACATTTTAAAAAAAGTTTATCATTCATGGTAACTATTTAAGGTTAAAATCAACTAGTCAGAAAGATACACAGAGTATTTTGTCAACAGAACATATTTAAGATCTAACTTCACAATTTAGGAGGTAGCACTTAGGGAACCTTAAGGTCCTGCAAAGACTGTTGTAGCCACAACAGTAATTTTCATCAGAATCATCAACTGCCGATACGCGAGTACAACATAACCTATTGTCCTGGGTTAAGCTGAGACAGAGTTAACTTTCTTCATAATAGCTAGCAAGAGGCTGTGTTTGGGATTTGTGCTCAGAAGAAAGCTGATAAAAAGTGATGTTTATGCGGCTGACAAGGTCTTTCAGCTTCTCTGGCTGTCCGCAAGCAGGAGAAGCTGGGAGGGAGCACAGCCCCAGTTACCAGCCCAGGATTTGATCTTAGGTTCGGGATTGAGACCCAGAGTGGCCAATAATCTATTCCATAACATAGTCATGCCCAGTATATAGGTGAGGACCCTCTGGAAGATCGGCCCTTTTTGGTTCCGGATCTCTTTTGCTCCGGGTCATCTTTCTCCAGGTGGTTGCTCTCCCAAGGCCTTCCCCCCTACCCTGGTCAGCTCTCAGTCTGGGACGCTCGGACTGTTATCTCCATCCCGTGAGTGTGGTTTCGGGACTCTCCCTGCTCCGGGATCGTTAGCCGGGAACAGGCTGAGCCTTGGTCATCGAGTGGGGGGGGCAGTATCACTGTGTATCACTCATTTGTATATAGTATTATTTTGCATATTATTGTAGTTAAGTTACTAAATTGTCCTTATCTCAACCCACGAGTCCTTCTCTTTCCTCCCTTTACCCTGTTAATTCTCTCCTGCATCCTCAGGTGGGGGGTGGAAATTGTGTGAGTGGGTGTGTGGTTTGGCCCCCAGCCAAGGGCAAACCCATCACACCTGTCAAAAGGCCGAGATCTTTGCTTACACTTTTAAAAAGTCAAAGGTTGCAGAGACCTTCAATAAACTTGCCTCAGTGAAAAAAAAAATTAAAAATACAGCAAAGTAATCCCTATAGCTATAGGAGGAAAGAGAGTGCTAGAGCCAATCTGGAGCTCTCTTCCTCCTCAAAACCTTAACTCACTGCACACACTTAACATACCTGCAAAAATAATTTTTGCTTTGTATTTTGGAATTCCTTTCACAGTGTATGCCCACTTTCGAGCCAATTTACAAGCAGTTTCTCCAGCTTCCACTCCTAAAACAAAAAGCAATAGCATTATTACGCTTGCACATGAGACAAGCCACTGATGCAGTACCAAATGTTACCACTGAATCTCACAGACAAGAAATAAAATGGAAATAAAATTAATTTTTTTACCTGTGTTCATTGGAAGAACTTTATTATAATTGAACATTTTGGTGACAAACTCCTCGTATTCTCCAAGTACATCATTGTAGAATGCTCTGGATGTAAGGGTCAGTTTTTCAGACTGAGTTTTCAAAGCATTCACAATCTTTGGGTGACAGTGGCCTTGATTAACAGCACTGTAAGCACTCAGGAAGTCAAAATACTTTCTACCTTCAACATCCCACACATAAATACCTAGAAAAGCAAAAGGATGGTAAATACACAAAATAAAAGAAAACCTGAGATAATACGAAATGGTACAAGCTAAAAGTTACACTGCAACCTCGTCAAATACAAACTGTGTTCTCACTATTCCTTAGGGCATACCGAAAAGGCACTCTGACTGGAAAATAATCAATTGACAAGGAGAGCATGAGTAACAAACTAGTACAGTACAAATAATTGCCCAATGAGGAATCAAGAAAAGATCAATCCCAGATAAAGCTGCCATTCCACTAACTTAGTAAGTAATATGAGAATATTACTTCCCCTCCAAGCCCCTGTTTTGGGTTCTAAAATATAGAGAGGAAAACTTTTGTAAGATAATTAGTAAGAATTTGAGGTCATAAAAGAAAGAACAAAACAAACAGAACCCAAATAGTCTCAAAACTTAAGAGACTGTCAGCTCTGGGCTGTCTAAACGTGTACTGATAAAGAAAAACTGTTGGATCACTACACTGATAGCATTTCAATACAAACTCATAGAACTACAGAGCATAAAAAGCCCTTATGTAATTCAAGACCAGAGTAAATTTAAAGTAAACAATAATACAGGAACAGTACACAAGGACTTAAATAGGGTTCCAATGCACCTTTTCATGTTCACATTAACATTAAACCTCTCCAGACAAGCTAACAGAAGAAGCAAAGCTGCTTGAAACTTCCTTGCTGAGTTATTCTGAATTATGAAGATTATCAGAACTCAGACCTCTATTAAGATAAATCATTTTAGAGAGACTACAACTTTATCAGGCGGCCTTATGTACGATGATCCAGCCCTCTAACCAGCAATTAGCTGTCTTTATTTCATCAATTATTACAAACCCACCCTTCCACCCCCCAAAAAACTCCCCAAAAGTTCAGAAACTATGTCAAAATCATTACGCCATGATCCCACCCCACCTACACCACCCAGGGAAACCTAAATAAAATACCTTTTCCTCTTTCCAGAGCAACGGGTAGTGGGTGATAATTGTGGGCACCATACTTAGCCTCACGTTCAAATATGAAATCAGAGGATGGAGGTCCTTGAATAGTTTTTTTAGTAGCAACTGAGGTAGCAGAACTCAGTGAAGCATGAACACCTCGACAGAGAACAGCAATGTTCCGAGAGTGGGTTAGCTTGGAAAACATTATTGACTTCAGGTATGCCGTTACAGATCTGGCAAAAAAAAAAGAAAGTTAATAATTAGCACTAAGAGTACATCAGAAGAAATGTACGATGCCATTGAAGTGTTTTTTCTGCCAGGTTTACAGGTTTCTCAACTCTTCTGCAATTCAATGAAGAAAGCTTAGGCAAAGTACAAATAAATGCAATACTAACTTCAAAAAAGTATTTTTTCTCTTTTAACGTACCCTCGCAGCAACAGAAAGAAAACTGTGTGCCTCACCAAGTCTAAGAACTAGTCACATATTTTCCCTATAAGTGATCCTTTTTCAGTGTGCCCTAACTTGTGACTAGATTTATTAATATAAACTACAATAACAAAGTTAAGTTTATCAAACTTCTTGTGCTACTGAAATGTCTTTCATCTAACAAATATTTCCATAATACAAATCTTGTCACAAAATCAGAAAGTAAATAATATAATACAAGAAAGAAGTACCTGACACAAAAAAAGTTTAGCTGATAATATTATCAAATTTGATAAAAGATGGATTCTTTTTAACTGAGGTCAGTTTTAAGAAGCAAAATTTGTGACCTTTCTATATAACTTGCATTCTTGATGCAACTTAAAACATTGCCTTCTACATGTAAAGCACTCACTGCTAGTAGCATTTTAAGACCTTCAAAAATAGATGGAAAGTAATAGTTTATCAGATATTAATGGTCACTATAGCACCCTGTATTTTGATAGTAAAACTCAGCAGTCTCCTCTGAATACCTAACCTGGTGCTCTTAACATCTAAGGATAATCTGAGGGTAGAATTTAATGTGACAAATGCACTTGGATTTCCTCCCTGTGCCTTCGCCTCAGTCAACATAAAGATATACAACAGTCCCAGAGAAGGCAAATTGTGTTGGCTTTCTACAAGCAGCTGAAGCAAGGTCTCCTCACAGCACTGAGTACTGGGGCCAGCAGAAAGATGTCAAGGAAACAGTGATCACTTTAGCAAGACCAAGAGCTCTCAAAGCTCAAGTTTCTGGTCTTGTAGAACATCCCACTTATAAACTGGTAAAAGGTACTAGTCCAAAAGGAAGATGGCAGATTACAATGACAAGTACTCTGATTATCAAATGCATCCTCCTTTGTAACGTACTCCATAGCAAACTGGAGTAACCTTGATGCTGCCGCGCTGCCTAACAACAAAGGTATACTGTAAAACTTAACCTAACTATACCTATTAAATATCAACAGGAGAATGCAGGGATGGTTACACAAGGGCGTAACTGTTATTTCAACCTGCTCACAGAGACAGCAGTACTAAGTCACGGATTTATTCCAAGTTTATTTTGGAAAAGGTCTGCACACTGGATGTGTCACCTTAAACAGAGAGGCATTTCTTTCAGCAGGCTCCTCAGATATTACATGGCTACTTTTCACTTCTAAGGAAAGCCAGAGGACTTTTCTGCATCTACTGAAACAAGCTAGGCCATCCAAGTCTCTCAGAACAGTCAATAGTCTCCATTCCAGCAAGAGATGATCAGCAGCTTCTCAGCTCTAGGCATTTTACCAGCTATCACCAATGCCATTAAATATTAGCCATTTGCATTAATACTTTTCAAGACCACTATTCAAAGGTTTTGCAAATAAAAAAGACAAATACTTCTCTATGCAAGAAAAAAATTTTGACAGAAACTCAACTCAGCTGTACCACTCAAAACTACAACTTGCTTAACTCCTAAAATTTAATCGGTCTGTAACATCCTGGCTCCTGGCACACCTCCATGGCAGAGCAGCTAATTCCATAACAAGCTTCTGTATTTTTGGAGATTTTCCAGATATTCCTGAAATGAAAGCTGTAAAGAAATGAAACTCTCATCTGCCCTGAATCAGAGAGCTACATTTCTGCATGAAGAATTACAGACCACCAGTTTGAGGTTCTTCTACTTCTTTCAAGTTGGGAAATCTTAATCAGGAATTTTTAAAAGAGCTTTCCCCTCCATGAGGAGAAATGCCCCGCAAACTCAGCTAGGGAGGCCACATCTTTTTAGCCGTGGCTAAAATGTGTGAGATTGCACAGAGTAGGGCTGAGTGAAGCTGAGAATTATGGAGTTAAAAGGTCAACAAAAATTTGGGTTTGATGATCAGGAGGACACGATGAACAGAAATTTCAGGAAAGAGGAGGGGCACAGTAGTGCGGAAAAAAAACCCTACTTATTGCCAGCTGCGAGGAAGTGAGAAATATGATCATGCTCTGCAGCACGCAGTACCGCAAGCAGAAGCCAGGGCGGTTCACCAAGGTCTTGCATCAGAATAGAAAAGGGACCCAAAGCACAGCTGTACAACATACCAGAACAACTTTGTTCAACTGTTGTGCAAGAATATTCAGACAAGAGCACTGCGCCTGCAGACCTCATCAATAAATTCAACAGTCGTATGTACCCAATCCCTAACGTACACTGAAACACACCCCAGGGTAAATGGCATATATTATCAAATATATGGAAAACATTCAGATGCGTGCTGACACAGCACAGAAGAATCCGTGCCACAGCGAATACAAAGGGGGCGAAAGTTCAAGAGCACAAGCTATAGCGGGAGGGATATCAGCCTGAACATGCCAAACCACCTCTTCAGACCAGCACCACCACATCAGACACAGCTCAGGACCTAGACAGGACAAGAAAGAGCAAGAAACCTGGCGGTGAAATACCACAGACCCCTCTCACCAAGACCATTGCAAAGGCAAAGCTGGGGTCCAAGGGACACCCCCAAGGACGGGAGCAGGGCTGAGGAGAAGGATGACGGTTGCGGCATGGCCTGCCCTCCCCTCG
>NW_010146292.1:0-241 GCF_000699245.1 Pterocles gutturalis
CTCCTGGTCAGCGACAAGTACCGGTTCCTGTACTGCTACGTGCCCAAGGTGGCCTGCTCCAACTGGAAACGCATCCTCAAGGTGCTGGACGGGGCCCTGGAGAGCGTCGACGTCAAGATGAAGATGGACCACAAGAGCGACCTGGTGTTCCTGGCGGACCTGGCGCCGGAGGAGATCCGGTACCGCCTGCAGAACTACTACAAGTTCATCTTTGTGCGGAACCCCGTGGAGCGGCTGGTGG
>NW_010146292.1:272-3435 GCF_000699245.1 Pterocles gutturalis
ACAGGAATAAGTTTGGGGAGATCAAGGAGTACCAGCAGAGGTACGGCGTGGAGATCATCAGGCGGTATCGGAAGAACGGGGGGAACTCGGCCGGCGACGACGTGACCTTCTCCGAGTTCCTGCGGTACCTGCTGGACGAGGAGGTGGAGAGGATGAACGAGCACTGGATGCCCATCTACAACCTCTGCCAGCCCTGCGCCGTACGGTACGACTTCATCGGCTCCTACGAGCGGCTCAACGCCGACGCCAACTACGTCCTCGAGCGGGTCCAGTCGCCCTCCTTCGTCCGCTTCCCCGAGCGCCAGTCCTGGTACAAGCCCGTGACGGCAGAAACGCTCCATTACTACCTGTGCAACACCCCACGCCGCCTGATAAAAGAGCTGTTACTGAAATACATCCTGGATTTCTCCCTCTTTGCCTACCCCCTTCCCAACATAACCAGCGGGTTCTGCCGGCAGTGAGTTGTTCGTGCCGGGATCCGGCGAACGTTCTGCCTACGCTGCAGGGATTTGACAATACGGCCGTTGCTGTGAGAAACACATTGCTGCAGGGCCTGTGAAACACGGTCTTCTATGCATTACTTCCGAATTTTATACTTTTCGAACTGTATTTATATAACATATCGTCTATTGCCTTTGCTACTAGAGTACTTTTTGTAGTTCCGATTTTAATGTGTACATATGCCGCTGACTTGAGCACAACAGCTTTTGTATCTATTTTGCTTTAAGTTCTTTTTTACGGTGCGACGTGGGAAACATCTGTAAGGAATCCGAGGGATGGGTATATTTTAAGTATTTTTCCTCCTTTTTTTTGTGTGTGTGTTTTGCACTACATAGTACACGGCTGAATCACAATAATCATATAGTGGGTGATGTGCTAAAAATTAGCGCTGTTAAAGCTGGTCCTAGATTAGACGGGGAGTAGTTATCTGGCTGTGAGTAGAGAAAAGGCTTTTATAAAGTAAGCCCTATTTATCCTTTATTTTCTCATCTGTAGGTGGTGGTTAAATGAGGCTGGTCTCTTTTTCTGTGACAGTACTAGTACCTCATTATTATTATTGCTATTATTATTATTATTGACTATTTACCATTGAAATAAGACTAGTGACAATACTTCTGTGCAATTTTAAGATTTGAAAGCACCAGCTGTTTACCCAGCGTACTGTGTCGGATGCAGTATCAAGCCATAACAATTTTCTCTTTTCTCTCTCTCTGAATTCAAGCAATACAGACTTGTGATAAGACCAAAACCCATCCTGGTTTTTAGGACAGGATCGATAACCCCCCCGCCTGCAGTGTGCCAGCGCACAGCCTCGGTGGGTGTCCACGTGCCCCTGTGCACACAAACCACGGCGGAAAAATTACTTTCTGTGGCCTTGTTTGAAACAACGGCAATCTGAGGGTTGGTTCTCCTCCTTTTATAGATGTGCATACTGGTTTTGTAGCTACTTGTATTTAATTATGACCATTAAACTGCAAAAGTTTGGGGTATAATGTGTAATGTTGTTCCTGGGAGGCTGTGTCCTCATCTCTAATAAAGTTTTTATATGAATTAGTCTGTTGCTTAGCGCTTTGCCTTCAAAGTTAGTGTTTACTCGTGTTCTTGGAGAGCCCTTCCGCCCCGGTGCTACGCCACGCTGTCAAAGTGCAACAAACAGGCAATTCCTGCCGTGAATAATTCATGTTTTAAGTGCCAGAGCAGCAGTAACGAGTGGAGAGAGATCCGAGCTGAGCGATGCGGGGCAATGGGATGAAAAGCCGCAGTCGCAGCGGAAGAGGTGCCGGATTGCTGTGGAGCCGCGACAAAGCGGCGGGGATGGGTTACCGGGGCTGCGGGAGCTGCTGGCTTCCTGGGGTTAGCTTCTCGAAAAGGGGGAAGGAAAATTCAGGTGTTCTCTTTGGGATTTGTGAAATTGTCTGAAAGAAGGGCATGCAGCAGCGTCCAAGCAAACTCAAAGCGGTGGGATGAAAAATCCTGCCCAGGGCGTGATGAGAGTAACTGAATAGATTTATTTTATCCACAAACTCTCCTGGCCAGTCCCCGCCTGCCTCCGTTGGAGTCGACAGCTGTGCACGGTTTGAGTTCCCTGATTTTTACCTTTGATAACAGGATCGTGGCTGGGTATGAGAGCGATGGCTGCGGTGTTGATGGACTGGCTGCCTCCTCGTCCTGTACGAAAAATCCATTAGAAATCGGCTTTTCCCTCCTTGTGCCTGGTCTGAACCCTGTGAAGTTTCTGTCCTCAGGGGTTTTGGTGGCAGCGCAGGAATGTTTGGTGCCTGGTGCTGGCAGAGCCGGAGACCTGCCTCGTTCTCCAGCCCGAGGCACTGGGACCCGCTGGGAATCTGGTTTTATTTCGTAAAACAGATGCCAGCGATGGGGTACTCTGGGTTTTAATTAATCCTGATCTGCAAGGTCTCTAACGAGGAATGAGCTGGTTAGACTCTACTGTCTTTGCTCGTTTAGCGATTGGTTTTTAATTAAATGCTTATTTCTCAGTAATTCCAAAGCTCTGTGCCGCTTGTTTGTTTGTCTGCTGCAGCTTCTGCTCTCTATGTTAAATTTTTTGTCCCCCTAATCTAATTTACCACACACAGAAGGGTTTTGCTTTTCTTTGACTGCCTCCAGCTCCTTTACGGGATACCACTGATCACCTTTTTCTCTTTAAATAAAAGCAAATGGCTCTCCCACCTCCCTGTTCCCCCCCGTAAGGAGGTTTTAACTCAGGAAAAACCCGCAAAACCCCGGAGCTGGGGCGGGAGTTTGCTGGGGCTGCTGCAGGTTTTCCCAGGGTTCGTGCCTGTCCTGCCAGAGCCGCTGTGTTTGATGCACGCTACTGGCCCTGGGATGTATTTTACCAGCCCGCGACACGCTCTGCCAGGTTGGCTGCATGTTTAACAGATTTTTCTAGGATCTCCACACATTTTACCAGCTTTTTACCATTTTACCTTTTTTTTTTTTTTAACCGTTTTTTTACCATTTCCCAGCATTTTACCATTTATTTTTTCTTTTTACCTTCCCGCTGCAGGTTTTTCCAAGTTTTTGTATATTTTTCCAGATGCTGCATTTTCCCCACGGCTGCCGCACGCCCCATCCCTCCATCCCGCTGCTCTCCCGGGGCTCACTCTGCCCGGCTGCAAATGTGTTTGGAGCAAACACCCTC
>NW_010146292.1:3568-3914 GCF_000699245.1 Pterocles gutturalis
TTTCCCAGCCGGCGGGGAGTGCTGGCAGGAGGCGATCTGGCAGAAAACATGGTTAGAGGAGACGAATGTCTCGGAGCCGCTGAACCATTTAATTGCCAATAAACGCAGCCCACGTGGAAATAATTATGGAGACCCAGAGACTGTGTCGTCTGCGGTGGAAGGAAGGAGGTGGCAGCCTGAAATCTCCTGCGGCGAGGGGATAAATGAAGATTTCTTGTTAATACGGGAGGAGGGAGCATCTGTAAACCCGCCCGGATATCTCCCGGCGTGGGCTTGGGGGGGTGCTGGTCCCCACTGGGGTAGGAAGGGCCAGGCTGTGCCCTCGGCTGCGTTTGAGGGTAAATCC
>NW_010146292.1:3926-4229 GCF_000699245.1 Pterocles gutturalis
ATCCTTTGGCCAGGTCCGGCTTTGTCCGGGCTCTTGTTGCACCCCACCGTGGTTATTGCAATTCCCTTTTTTTGCCGTGTTTTGGGGGATAAAATGCTGCAAGGATTTTAGTCCAAAACTTTGGATTTTGGATTTTAGTCCAAAACTTTGGACCTTTACCGGCATCACAGCCGTGCTGGCAGCAAACACGGAAAAAAAATGCAACCCGCAGTGACGCTTCGTCCCCCTGCAGAACACTGGTGTCCCCATCCTCCGGTTCTCTTATGCTGCTGTCACTTTTTTTTCAAACCCTCCTTTTTCAGG
>NW_010146293.1:0-1039 GCF_000699245.1 Pterocles gutturalis
CCCCCTGTATCATCGACCACAGGTAGGTCTGGAGGGGTTAAGGGGTCTGACTAGCTCCTGTAGCCAGTTATGGGTCACAAACTGACAGAATGGCTGAGGCTGGAACGAACCTCTGGAGATCATCTTATTGTAGCCCCCAGCTAAAGCAGGGTCACCAAGAGCCGTGTGCCCACAACCAAGTCCGGGTGTCGCTTGGCTGTCTCAAGGGATGGAGAATCCACCATCTCTGTGGGCAACCTGTGCCTGTGCTCAGTTCTTCTAGTGAAGAACTGTCTCCTGCTGATCAGAGGGAACTTCCTGTGTTGAAGTTTGTGCCCACGTCCACTTGTCCCATCCCAGCTCTCCCTGTCTTGCATGGCAGCAGAGAGACTCCATCCCTTCACCATGTTTCTGCTGTAGGCTCCAGTGCCACCGGGATGAGGCTTCGGCCACACGCCTGGGCGCAAGGGTTTCTGTGGTGGTCGTGCCTTTCTCTGATGGCTTCTGGTGGCAGGACTTCAAGAGCTCTGTGCCAATCCCAGGCTCTCTTCCTTCCCACAGGGCCTTGCGGTGGCTTCCTTCAGGGTTTGTCGGGTTCCTTCCAGAGCCCGGGCTACCCCAACCCCTACCCCAACAACGCCCACTGTGTGTGGCACATACGGCTGCCGGCGCTGAATCACAGGATCGAGCTCCATTTTATGGATGTTGAGTGAGTCCAGCGGGTTGGCAGTGGTGGCGTGGATAGAGTGCCCGGTGCTGGCTGTGGGCTCGGGGTGGCTTCGTCCCCTTCATGGGGCCTTGGGCACTTGTGCCCGAGCACCAGGTCTGGGGCAGGAATGGGGTGGGTTTGCTTGAGCCCTGCAGCTCCTGCCGGTCCTTGTGCTGGGAGGTGGCACAGCCCACGGTGCAGACAGACCCTCCTCTCCCTCCACAGGCTGGGAGGCAGCAGCCGCCAGAAAGTCGAGGTGTACGATGGCGGGTCCACTGGGGACGGGTTCCTTGGGAATGTTTGCAGGAACAACCATCGCATCTTCCAGTCATCGGGGAACCAGCTGACCGT
>NW_010146294.1:0-293 GCF_000699245.1 Pterocles gutturalis
GGGGGCACGGGGGACAGCGCCCGGAGCCCTCCGGGACCCCCCCCACCAAGCCCCGGGGCAGCGCCCGGTTCGCAGCCCATACAGACACGGGGCACGGCAGCACGCATCGCTGCTGGGCTCTTCCTCTGCCTAGATAAATAATGAAATAAAGAAATAACAACAACAATTAAAAAAAAAAAAAAATCCTCGAAACAGGTTTTCACATCTCCCGCACCTTTCATCATTAGGTGTTTAATGCGGTGCTCTGCTCCTTCTGTAGATCAGCTAACCTCGGCAACCAGAAAAAAAAAAAA
>NW_010146294.1:789-22359 GCF_000699245.1 Pterocles gutturalis
AAAAAAAAAAATAACAACAACATAAAGAAACACTACTGTCGGGTTAGCCCTTTGAGGCTGAACATTATCTTAGGGTAATTGGGGCTTTTCTGTGGAGAGGTAGAATCAAGGAGGGTGCTGTTGTCTTTTTTTTTTTTTTTTTTTTTCTTAAATTTATTGCATTTTTTTTTTCCTGAAATTCCCAGCAATTGTGTCAACAGCCACAACAGTAACAAAGTAACGATTCGAGGTTTGTTCTTTTACTTTCAAAACAGAAAACGGAAGGGGGACTTCCACAGTCATACACTTATAACGGGTAGAAGGAAAAAAAATGAAGAAAAGGGGAAAATTCCAAATTATCCAGAACAATTGAGCTGACAGAAAATAAAAGCTCCTAACAGGCCTCTAAAACTAAGTAGTGTCCTACATATTTTAAATAAATAATTTTGACTCTTGCCAACATTCAGATATGCACAGCAACTAGGCAGGTTTTTCTTTGTTGTTGAAAACAATGAGAAGGGTGCCCAGTATTGCTAGACAGAAATCCACTAGGATGGATTGTCCTGTTTAGAAACATGGTAAATTATGAAAAATCAACCTGAAATATATTAGTGTTAAGATTTTTCCAAATCTGATATTATACCTTTCAGTCTGATTTTTTTAACATTGTAATTTTCCCTTTTATTAGGAGTAAGCACTGTGAACCACCAAAGGAAAATTCCTGTTTCAGACAAAATGGCCTACAGATGCGTCGTTCTCCTCACCAAATCAAAGCAATATTTAGAGGGAATCTTTGCCTGGAATGGAGTCTGAGGCCATAGTTTCACAAATATTTTTAGCTGACTTTGACACAGCCGTAAAATAAGCAGTCCAGCATTCAGCCCACTTACCCACTGCTGTCCCTGCTCCAGCCCTGGTGTGAGAACAGGGAACCCCACCCTGGAAACCGATCCGGTCAGCACCAGGGAAAAGTGGCCTGTTCTGGAGTGAGTCAGTCTCCTCATCCCGTCCACTTCAGAACTGCACAAATGCTTCTGCTGGAACACAACAAGGAATGAGATGAGCAGCTGAGGACACAGAGAGAACAGGATAGCTTCATTGGTACCACTGCCAGCTTAATAGGAAAACAGAGGGGATGGGGGTGAGGAAGAGTGGGTTTGGTCCCGAACCTGCTGCATCCCTTCTCTGCAGCTGCAGCAGGACTTTTCCTGTATTTGTGTCCTCATATCACACCGGGAGCTCCCAGCGTTACAAAAATGAGCTTCTAGCACAGAGGGGAAAACAGGGGAGAAGCCTGGTGACTGGACTGGGAATCAGAAAGCTCAAAGACCTTCTCTCAGATATGTTATATGGTGAGAGACAGCTCAGACATTACTCCAGTGTCTCAGTGCCCTGGAACTGAAATAAGCATTTACCGAATTCACTGGTCCTTACATAAAGCAAGCTATGTGGCCTGAAAGTTAGTCGTACTTGGGTTTTGCTCGGATGAAACCAGAGTGGGACCTGATTCTAAGCTCGTATCTTTTTCACAATACTAACTGTTCAGCAATGACACCAAACTGCAATATAGTCATCAGGAGCACCGTTTTTAATAAATGACGAACTCTGAAACATTTTCTGTCAAGAGCACATAACGAAACAGTTCCTTTTTACAAACTACTTGTTTTCTGTTTCACCAAGAACAGTATGCTTTCCTAAGATGGACCCACTCTAGAAACTGGACCTGAAGTTGCTAAAAGAAGAAAAAAAATGTTTTTCTGAAATTGACTAACAGGTTTTCAGAGGAAGAGAGTTACATTTTGTTGCCTTTCTTCTCTAATTCACAAGAGCAGCATCAAAATGCAAGTTTGTAAGTACAGAAGAAGAAAATGTCTTTATTTTGGCTGGAACGTGTACTTATTAATACACACTTTACATAAGGATCTCAGAGATAAATCTGAAAACTTTGAAAGTAAACAAGCTGTTTACTGTGAGTGTCACAGGACTGATTCTTCTAGTTGGGCAAAATTCAAGACAGTGAACAAGCAACTTTTGTTTACTCTAAAACTTCCTATTCCTAATGATAAAAGTGTATGTTATATATGAAACCTTAGTCATCTTCAGAGATTGCCCTAGATTTCGTTTTTTGAATTTTTTTCAAATCAAAAGTGTCATCAAATGTACAGATGCAGCAGATGCATGTTAAAAATTATAAGACACTACAGTATCATGAAAAGGATCCTTCAAAATCTATTGTGTCGTCTCCAATACACTTCATAGGTACCACTGTCTCCAGTTTCTGCCAAGCACAAGACAGAGCTAACAACTTTTGAGACACACATAGGGTGGTCCAGAGTGAACCACGGACACCCATCGCACTTTGGGAAATATCTTCCCTAAGCATCTGTGAAGCAATACAAGAAAGTCTCATTTAAATAAAGTCCACCTGTGAGAACTCATTTCTTAATAAGATTTTTTGAGTGATCTTTTACACAGAAAGGAATTTTTTTAAATGCTAAAAACCTTTCAAACTGTGTATCATGACATTGCTCTGTGGTTACAGTACTGTCCTGATCCTGCCTGGTCAGTACCACAGTCTGCAGAGCAGGACCAAGAGCAGCACAGCGTACGCTACAGTTTCAGAAGAAGTTAGGCCAGTGTTTCACGCTCTTTCCGTTTGGACACAGTATCAGAGGGGTTTGGGTTTTTTGTTTTAATACATTTCCTGGACTTTGAGCCATTTTAAGACCAGAGCATCAAAGGTTCTCATTTGTATTGCAGACAGAATTAAATTTCATCCTGCAGAGACTGGAGCATGCTGGTACAGTACTAGACAATGCACATTCTGATTAGTTAACATTTTAAGAAAGTAGAGTTTGATCCAGTGGACTACCACTGGTAGTGACCTACACTGAAAGTCACTGGACTCACCATATTTCAACACAGACCACCGTGATTCTGCCAAAAACTGTATCTTCACAGGCTTGTTTCCCTCATTAAAGTGGAAATTCTTCAGTAACTGTGGAACAGAAGACAACCAGAGAAAACTGTGTTTAGGCTTCATGCCCCACTGAGCAGATACTACATTCCAAATTTGCAGAATATAGTTGGATAGCTTAAAAGTTATCCATTGTTCCCTTCCTCCATTTGTTGCACGTAAGTCACAGACCATTTGGTGTGCATGTTGGCCACCAACATGAAAACAGCAGAAAAACATAGTATTAGATACAGAAAACAAACAGAAAAACCAGGATTCCAGTTCTGAAGATACAAACCATTTTTTAATCTCTTAGAGCTTCTTTCCCTTAAGAAAATCATAGACTGGAACTAGCAGCTAATTAAATCCTAAAAACAGACTTGAAAAAAAAAAATGCCTCTTGGCTTTTGATTTTTGAAATTGCTACCATCATGAATTTTTATCCGACCTTTTCTCTCACAAATATGGGTCCATAGACTAACAACCCTGTTCAACACTCCCGCAAACACTACATCTTCAGGAAGAATCCATGGCCTCTCCATGGAAGCGCACCAGTTTTTGGAGAAAAAGGACAATTCTCAAAAGGAAGCAAAACTTGAGCCTTCTGTCAGAATCTGCAGACAGAGAGGAGCACGTCATTATAATGCTGATAGAGCATCAGGTAAGACTACTGAAGGAAATATCACTAGTTGTCCTCTGGGCATTCTTCTTATATTTGATGGACCAGAACGTTGTCACAGGATAATGGTTGTCTGCAGCTTTGCCCCTATTAAATTAAATCAAAGATTTGATTGGAACTTTCCTACTTGCTCTCTGTAGAAATACGAAGTGGTGCAAAAAAGCTGCAGGTGAATCATTTGCCTTTCTGAAAACTCCCAGCGTAACTGCTCACCAAAGTACCTAGAGAAGAAACCATTCCTACTAATTTGTTTTGTTTTGAATATTCCACCAAACATTCTTTTTGCAAAATTGAGAAGGATGTATGGGTGATTAATTCCTTCATATTAGAGCACTCAGTGAGTTCAGTTTTGTATGTAGATAAGGACACAAGTTTTGTTTGATGCACAGCAGTTGTTGCAAAGGCACTTCTGCAGGAACTCCCAGACACTGAAGGCTCAGGGCACGAAAGGTTTTTGGTGGTCGCCTTCTGGTCTGTGGCAGGGAATCCAGAACTGTGGAAGCAATGTGAGGTGTTGAGACATCCTATTTATTGCATCTCAATGTGCCTGTTTAGGAGAAGGTAGATGCCTTTTTCCTCAAGTGATCATTTCATCACTTAATTGGTCTACAGTGCATCGAGTCAAAGCCAATGCGTGAGAAAACCTTCAGTTTGATTCAGCTGAAGTTCAGGCACTCAAAGCTCATTGTACCAGATAATTCCAAAACTTGAAGGTCTGTCAGGAAGCAGGCATTTAGTACTACAGTAAAGAGTATTACAAACCTCTCTTCTCCTTGACCTTTAATTTATTCAACAACTCCCTTCCCTCTTCGTCACACAGATTATCTCATCCTGTGGCAGACTCTGTTCACACTACTCTTCTGTTCCTGGATATAAGATGAACTGTGTCCCCATGAGTTTTGAGAAGTCACAGTGATCTCAGACAGCTTCCTGTCCTCACTCTCCCTCTACCCGTGTCCTTCTGACATTAGAGAGAAGACTCAGTGAAGTGGTTTTATATCACATTGAGTGCATTCTGCAAGTAACAGACTCCACAAACTGAAATTCCTGCAGAGAGAACTCCTATGCTATCTTGAAGATTTTTTTTTTTTTTGAAGACTACAGATTTAACGGCACATTCATCTGATGATGATGACTACTGCCAACCTCAGAGTTAACCTCTTTACATCTAAACAAATAGAACCTCACTTCATGCTTTGCATAATTAACTTTACACTTTTGACAGACATTAAGAGCCATGGTCTCCACTACATCTACATCCCATTCCTGTTAATGGACTCCAGATTACCTTTGGGTGAGGAGTGTGGTCTCTTTATAGGAAAATGTGCAGAAGTGTAGGATGAACAGAATGGAAAGCCTTTAAAGGGGTCAGGCGTTCCAACAAGGATATCTTTCCAATTTGAGCACGAAGTTAAGAAAAAGACTCCCTAAAGGAAGGAAAAGATTTTCATAGTCATTCTCAGGAATCCTGTCACTTTGAGTGTCCCCAGAAATGCTGCTGATCTGAAGGTACATGTAAACCTAGAGCCTGAAGCCAAAATCTTTATTATGTGTTAACTATAATAATTATCAAAGTCTGCTGTACAGAAAAGAGAGTTCAGGATGCTTATGAATCCTCCCATTCTGTGGTGAAAGAGCAAAGCTTGAATTCACATTCAGTGCTCTCAAATGTGAGATAGGCTTCTGGAAAGAAACGGATAAAGTCTTATGGTATAATATCTGCCTAATGTTAATTTTTATCCCTTGGTTTGATGTTTTAAAATCAATATTTTTAACAGTTATTTTCTAGATTTTTAATGCATCCAGGCTGAAAACACTTGCTAAGAACCGAGGGATTCTACACTCTTTGTTTCAGACACCCTAGGAAAAAAATCCTGTATTCCAGTTACTGTCTAGCATTTGAGTTCAGTGTTGGCAAACCAGTCCCTGCGTGTCTTTGAGGCATATGGAAATTGATGATGAAAGTGTCAAGTATAACTAGAAGTATAATTTGATGAAAACTGAAGCAGTGAACTGTGAGAAACTGCTAAATCAGCGTCATCAAACTCTGCTTGAAAAATAATGAAACAGAAATACCACTAGGACATGAGAAATGCCGGGCGAAGACTGTGAAACCAGAGAGTAAATACAAAAATTAAGGGAACATACAAGATATCATTTTAATTTTTATTTTTTGAAACGCATGCCCAAAATACAATACAACATTCCTGTCCAAATTCACTTTACGGAGACAGTGACATCATGTCTCCTCCAAATTGTTCAAGCCCAAATCTTGGCACAAGCTCTTCCAATAGAATACCATGTTTGGTCCTGGCACTCTCGCCTGTCTACCCGTAACCATGTGCAGAATAAGAACAGCACCGTGGCCAATGCAAATCCTAGTTATAGCTCAAGTCCCTTGAGGCAACAGAGAAAGACCAAAATAGAAAACATATTACAGTTTTAAAATAATAACATTACTAAGGAAAATAAAACAAATGTAACCTCAGAAGAAAGATGACATTTATTGCCTAAAAGTTAACAATTCCTGAAGCTGTAAAAGTACTCTATAAATAAGACCTGAAGATGGCAGTGAAAAGATCCTGATATTGCTTTATTCATACATTTTGAATGAAAACAAAGCAAACTTACATAGAAACCTGAGAGCAAGAGGACAAAGGAAGAAGATATCGCATATTTTGAGGGTTTGCCTACATCAGTAAACACAGTCAAATTACTGAAAAAAATCATTAGTGATTCTATTCAGTTGTACCCATGTTTTGAGATAGCAACTTGTGTATGTACGCTCAGGAAAGGGATATAAGCATGCATATTCAAAGGCTTGCCAGAAAATTTGTTCAAAAAGATCACAGGGAGACAGAGACAGCTGGAAAAATTGGAGCAGGGGCTCCGATTTTCATGCCAGTGTTACACCTAATGCAAAGGGAATGCAGATGATGGACTGCAAGCTATATGTTATTCCTTCTGCCACTAAGCAGTGTGCTTGCAGAGCTGAACAAGAAGCGGGAAGTAACAGAAAAAAAACCCAAACAAGCAACAACACAAAACAACCCAGAAATGATAGAAAGTGTGCTATTGTAAATTAAGATATTTATGTCACGACATTTATTACAGCCACATCAACATTTTCATGTACAAAAGGCAATCATCAAGATCAAGCACTGGATAACAAGCACTAATTTCTCTAAAGCGCAGTCTAGTTTGAAAATTTAACTAAACTATACCCACAATCTCACCATGGCACACATATAGCAGAAACTATGAAATGGAAAACATCTACAAAAAAACATCTCTTGAAGGTCCTATAACATGCTTTAAAAGAATTATAATGAGAAGTTCTTTGCACATGGATTTATCCAGAGTAATTATCAATAAGCCTAACTAGAAAGTTGTGCTAACAAATATCTAGAAGACTTCTATTAGGGAACAGGTAGGAGGCTTAGTAGAAAAAGGTAAGTAGAATTTTGGGAGGATTTTCTGGTAATGCATTCAAGTTTCTAAGCGAATCTAGGCATGATTTTCATTGGTTTTAATATAATCTTTTCTCACAAGGTGATCTCTAAACCTATATGTTAAAATGTCATTTTCCTTCTCACTTACTCTTAACTCAAACTATGCACTTGAGAAGCCTTCTATCAGTGTGTCCCACCCCCACCTCAGGCCTATTGACCACAATTCCATCTTTTGTGACATTATTACTACAAATTCAAAACTGTGACCTTATTGTAAAAAATGCCTTCTAAAAGAAAACCAGTTAATAAAATCAGCTTACAAATCTCAGTTAGAATTCAACCAGGTACCTTTTCATCCACCTATGGTTCCCATGCATTCCTGTTGTGCCTTCAGACTTGCACCCAGCATAGCTTTTGACAGTAGCTGAGAGAAGCAGAGTCACAGCGTCTGTAGCACCCTCATTGTCACAGTGACCTGTCCATTGACATGTCTCACCTCTGGAAAGGAGAAGTGAAAAGGGAAAAAAAAAAAAAAAAAACAAACCAAAAATGGCAATGCAAGAGACAACAGAAAATGTAGAGGTTCAGATCCCAACGTTTCATGAGTCCAGTGGCACATCCAGGATGGGGCTAAGCCTACAAAACTCTATAGCTTCTAAAACAAACCCAGACACAAAACTTCCCCAGATTAGCTGATGACTCTATGCAGATGCAAGACAAACATAGTTTGATAATGCCTCTTTCCCATTTGGAACAAGCTGTTAACCTTAAGAGGGTCAAAATCTAGAATAAACCTGAGCAAATGTATATTTAAGCTTCTGCCCAAGCTTCAGACTAAAGGCTATACTTCATGTTGTTGGGTCAGAGAGCAGAAAGTACAGAATAATCTTCATCCACTGAAATCTTTGACTTCACTTCTAGCTAAATTGATACAATTGAAAGGAGCAGATGTTCTGCCCTGCCTTGAGATCAGACCCTTATATTTGAGATGAGACATTAGTTGTCGATATAAAAGCTTTTTTTAAAGTATATATGATTTTTAATCAGCTATTTAATGTGTAAAAACTATTAAACCATACTATTTCATCCACTGTTATTTCTTTCTATTCTTTGAAGTTCAGCCTATCATAAAGCACTCTGTAAGCTTAAAAATAAAATTTACTACATGTGGGAATTCTACAATGGGTAAATTACCCCTTCATATCTGGGGGTCTCTATTGAAATGAATAGTGTGAGCCAAAGAACAGTACAGAAAGAGATCACCACTGCCAGTCCACGCTTTCGTACTTTCAGTTCAGAATCTAACCATGCACACTCATGTTACTTTGAAACATTCACTTACCTTCTGATGGATTTTCATCAGTGTGCTCTTTCCCACATTTGTTGGATCAGAATGCTGCAGTTATCTGCATTCAATACTGCCAAATTAACAAAGCAAAAATCAATGATTAAAGCCCACAAGCTACAAGATTGCAATAGTCTGCAAACTGCTTAATTCCCTTTTTTTATACTTTGTTCTTGCTACGTTGTTGTAAGAGTCCCTATGCTGTTATTCTATATTTGTATTAGAATGTGTGTATGTACAGCATGTGTATTTACAGAAAATTTCTGTGGCGTTACTGCTGAATAAGCTCTGGTCTCCCAGAGGTCAGTGTGACCCGAACACTGCACCCACAGGGAGCTCCACCAGCTTTGGATATATATCTTTTGATAGCAGATGCTAGAGCTCCTGATGGAAGAGAACTCCAAGGTTTTAGATTCTGGGTTCTGCACGTTGTAATCAAAAATTTATTTCTTTGTGTGACTCATAGGAAAAAGAGTCAAGCTCTCAGGATTTTAGAAATCTGGATTTAAAAATGGAAACAACAGGAAAATATGCTCCTAAACTGTCCAAGAACTGATTCAATAGCCACTGTCTTAAAATACCTCTGGCCATCCTGATACTGATTTATTGTTATGGTTTTGTACTTCCCTAAGAGGAATGACAGGATGGGAGTCATCCAATGAGACATTCTTTCTGACTTATCAAATGGCAGTATTTTGTAATGACAAACTAAAGTTACTGAATGTGAGTAGTTGGAAGGGCTCAAAAGATACTATAAACTAGGTACACACTCTATAGACTAAAATTTCTCTTTCAAACACAGGGCTGAAGCCCAGGCTTCCCAAAGAGCCAAAGGCTCCATTCATGCCTAGCACAAGCTTGCTTTTTCAGTTCTCCTCAGTAGGACCGGAGCAGGGTTTTGAGAAAGATGAATTTGATTCTTGTCTAGTTCCTAAAAAGTTTCCTTGCCAGCATCAGCATCATCCCATCACAAACCAGAGTTTAATCTTAGATTTCTTTCCTCCTGTGAAATCCTACTACAGAGACAGTTTGGGATTTACAAGGCATGCAGGATCAGTTTCCTTTCAGATACTAAGTATTTCAAAGTCAATCGCTCCTACTGAAAGAGGTGTGAGATTTACCATTACTTTAAACAGAGGTGAGATCAAATTGCAAACTTACAAACCTGCACCTATTAAACTTTATTTTTATTTTTTTTTTTTTTTTACCTTGGAATTTTATGTACAGAAAGGTCACTTCAAAAGAAAACCCAAATGTAACCTCTTGCAATTGAAGACTCCCTACCACTGAGAGACCAGAGCAAAGGTGTCACTCTGCAACAGAGGATGCTGATCAAGGTGTCATCTAGGCTGCACAAATCTACCAGATTCTCTTTTATACAGTAGCTGGTGCTAAATTCAAAGTTCTTATTTATGAGTTAAAGACAGATCCCACCAGCACTCAACAATCTATGCTGCCTACTCCAGAAGCTATGCAGTTTCAGTAATTTCTATTTGTCAGACTCTTCAGACACCAGTTTGAAAGTCTCATCTCACAGACATAAAGGGAATCCTAGCCCGCAGTCATCACCACACAGCCTCCTTTACTGAAGCCAGGATTCGTGTTTTCTGTTTTGAGAACAAGACACTTGTGACGTAGTGGACCTAGACATATTTTATTAACAAGTCTCCATGTCCAATAATCTACTTGTCACTATTCTTAATTTCATCTCTCAGAATTTATTTGATACAGAAGGATGATACATGCTACATTTTAAATATCTACACTAAAAATGAATATTAGAAAAACCTATATTGTATTTTACCTGTCAGAGGTCATCAGAAGCAGTATTTCAAGAAAACTGAAGGCATTAGATGTAGTTTGCCCAGTAGATTAATACTGAGCTGTGAACTTTCATCCTCTGCAGCAAGATTTCCAACCAACTGACACAGAACTGACATGCAGTAACACTTACAAGCAGGGGGATCCAATTTAGACAGAGTTCAAATGGTTTCAAGCTACTCATAGGTCACAGAGGTAAAGTATGCATAAGAGAGCTGGCTTTAATCAGAAGGTTTTCAGTAATGTCACACCAGAATTGATAGGCCATGTTCAAAATGAACTGGATGTTAGTCTTAAGAATTAAATTACCAAATATATTTAAATATTATGAATATATTCTTTACAACATTTTCACAAGCCCAAACCAGTTTGGTTGTGTTTGGGGATTTTTAATGTTCGTTGTGGTTTGTTTTTTTTTTTTCTTTTTTCTTCCAGAACAATAGAAAAAGACACAGAATTTTGCATGAACATTAAAAAAAAACTTCTTTTCCATGTGGCATCATATCTGTGATTTCTATGTTTGGAAGCTTTTGGGGGAGAAACATGATCCAAAACAAAACCAAAACTGCTCCATTGTGGGACAGTTTGGAAACGATCTGAAAAAAGACCCAACATTTTTTCCTTAATGGTGCATTAGGACAGAGGAAAATTGAGAGGGACAGGAAGGATTGCAGTGAGAGAGAGGATTTAGGAAAGACCAATTTTAATTCAGTTATCAAATGCTGACCTACTTGTGGAACAGGCAGGTGGAATCTCCATTTAACGTTTGTAGTAAAGAACAATGAAAATGAGAGGACTCATTGAAAGACATGGCATTGAAAGCCAGCATGTTATTCTCTTGAGACTTTTAAAGGTTATATGCCACCCAGAAACCCCTGAATCTGTCAGGTGTTCTTTATTTCAAGTTTCTCTGATCAGTTTGGCTGTATCCAAATCAGCCTTGTGCCCTCCTTTTCATGCAGACAGGCTGTGAGCTTGGTCTCCACGCCATTGCCATTAGAGATACCGGGAGGTGAACTGGGAAACAGTACAGCAGCGCAATGGAAAGCGTCACACTTCTGGTACAGTCCTTCCTACTGGTTTGCACTCTGTTTAAGAAATGTGTCTCAGCAGAAATAAAAAAGCAACTACTGCACCAAGCCTAGCAGACAAGATACGTTGAGTGTCTGAATAACTGAGTTGAGTTTTGTTATGAAAAGGATTAAAAATCCTTACTGCTCTGCCTGTATACAATATCTGCAAAAATTCAAGTCAGTGCCATGAACAGAAAGGGGAAATTAAAGAAGTCTGTCACTAGAAACACAGTGCTGGATCTTATGCCATATTACAGCAAACATGTCTCAGCTCAGATCAGCAAAGCAGAAGCAAGGAACCTGGCAGAGTGGGATCCAGGGTTTTCTTACTGAATACTCCCCCAGGAGCAGCATCACAACCAACAAAATCACAGCTTCAGAACTCATTAATATCACTGCATCCTGCACTGGTGATCTAAAATGCATAAGCAGTAAAGAAAAACTGAGGAATTCAAATCCTGTGTTTTCTTAAACAGGATAAATTAGGGTTTGTTGAGCTCCTTACTATTAGAAACCATACTGCTTCCAGTATGTGGCTTGATCATTTGCCTCTGTTTCAGGTAGCTCTCTACAGGACTCTAAGATGGGTGATACAGGCATAACTTCAAACACTGGACTAGCTAAAGTGCCCCCATCTAGGTTAGTAAAATAAATATTTACATTTTTTCCCAAAACTAGGAGGCTTTTAAAGACCAATGCATCACTGCTCTCTAAGTCCATATCCATTTTTCTTCCTCGTGCTGAATGAACAAACAGTTTATCACAGTCAGAAAATCATTCATCTTACAAAGTTGCATCTTTCATTTGTTGCTTTCACTCACTGGCCAGACCGGTATCACAACATTAGATACGCTGTTCCTCAATTCTAATTACACTGCACAGCTCAATTTCCTATGCGTTCTCAACTTTGTAGGAAAATAGCTGTACTGCATGAATAGTCCACAGAAGCCAAATATTGAGAGATTCTTTCTTTTCTTCCAGCCTACCATGTCATGTAATTCTTGAATTATGACAAAGTCATTTTTCTTACTTGCCATTGGCACCTGGTCTTAACAAAAAAAGATTCAAAAATAACAAGAACTAGCACATGTCCAGTTGCTCCAAATCCTCCACATAACCCATCCAGCCCTTCCTATGTTCGTCCTGTGTAACTCTGTAGCCTTTGATTATCTGTGTTTCCACTTCCACATGCAATTCCACAATTCTAAGCTGATAGCCTTAAGAGCACAGGGACTGCACCTAAGCAGAAGTGCAGCATACTTCTGTAATTAAAACTGTTTGCAATTGAGATGCAGCTTTCCTTCTTCACTTTTGCTGGAAAACCATACTAAGCTGCTTTTCACCTTTTAACACATCCTAATGACTCATGGCATTTAAAATTGAGTTAAATATTTTTCTTAACACAGCTGTATATGTTTTATTTCATTCTTTTGCCAACATTCCTCATATACTCTTCCAACTATTACAGTCTTCCTTTCATGTTTTTAATTTTTAGTTTCCATGGTTCCATAAAATATAAGTTGCTGAATGATCTTTAAGCTCATGGCTGGAAGTGTCTCTTTATTCCACCCCATAGCTACATAAAGCCTTGGTCAGACTTTAACACACGTCTTTTCAGGCTTTTTTTCAGAAGCTTGCCATTAGACTTTAGCCCCAGGTCTCCTTACTTCCCTGAAGCACTCCATCATTAAAGCACTATCCGAGGTTCTCTTCTTCCACTAGTCATCAGTTTTATTAGCTTTGTTCTTAGAAATGCAAAAATCCCACAGCAACTGGAGAATTTAGCAGATTAGCTGTCTTCCTACCAGAGAAGAGCTAATGCATCTGAGCTTTTCCTCCTCCTTGAAGGGCTGTATTTGTTTTTACATAGTGAAATAGAGAAAAATAACATATTCTTAGAATGCATCTCGGATCAATTGAATGTGAAATGGGAAACATGCTTAGTTGTACTCTTGAAATTCTTGCTAGCGGAATGCCCTTATGTGGCAATGGATGGGGCTTCCTTCAATCTGCTGCTAAGAGACTCCATCCTACCCTGTTTGTTAATGATCTGGCTTCAGTTATCCATCTCTATTACCAGTGCAACACATCTGGCAAGAAGGCTTTCGTGCTAAAGAAATTCAGTTAGTGTAGAATGCTTTGGTACATCCCTTTGACAATGCAAGTTACCATGCTTTGACTATCATATCCTCTACTCTCTACACTGGAAAGCCAGTGAATCCTAAAGCTTTGCAATGAACTACTCACTCCTCCAGCAAAACAGATTCTTAAGCAAGAAGGTAGGGCTCATCTGGAAGGGAGCAAGCACTTCCATGAAGGCTGACCTAAAACTGTGGAATGAACTGCTTTAGAAAAAGAAGGGATCATTTCAAATCTTCCCCAGCATCTGCTCCAATTCAAGGCACATTTTTGGACCTTGCTTTAAATTTAACATTAAAAAGGAATCCACATGTGTATTAAAAAAAAAAAAAAAAAACCACAAAAAAACCCCAAAAAACCAACCACCAAAACCAAACCAAAAACAAAAAACCAAACACCAAAAAAAACCCCCCAAAACTAACACAAGCATAAAGAGAAAATAAAACCAAACCCTACCAAAACAAACAGCCTACAGAGCAGATTACTCCATTGGAGATCTTTAAAAACAAAACAACTCCCCCTGCAACCGCTACTGAAGAGGTGCTAGAACACGAACATAAGAGTTTCCAGCCCTTCCGAAAGGGCTGCTTTGAGTGTCGCTTAAGGAGTCAAGCACAGAGCAGTAATTTTGTTGTAGAAATAAAGATGGCAGAATGGAAGAAAGTATGCCTTAACATCAACATTTTATCCACACCAAGGATTACTCACAGATTTCACACTGCTTTTCATTCGTTGTCTTTCCAGGCTCTACTCAGAGCTTACACTTCACTACAATGAATTGCCAACTTATTTTATGTCAGCTGAAAAAACCCCAGACCAATTAAGAATAATGTTTTCCTCATTGAATTAAAAAAATACACAATACCCATTCCCATTGAACTGACACTGGATAGTGATGTTACATAGGACTTAAAAATGTTTCATGTTTTTCAAAGTCTCTATATAAAAATAAAATGGTGACAATTATAACAGTTGAACTATCCCCTCTGTGTAGCTGCAGACCACCTTTAAAAAAAAATCAGCAGAGGATGTTTATTTTAGTCCTAAATACGATTTATCTGTTGGTTCTTCAGCATTCATATTTCAACAGCCCACAAACCGTTAGGCTATCCCATGTGGCGCATATCCAAAAGCATCCTTAACCGTCTCCATTTCCAGAACAACAGAATACGTGGATCTGAACATCCTGGTGAGCTGGCTCATAGTGACCAAAGGGTCAAACGCCTGGGAAATGACACAAAATATAAAGGTTAACTTGTGGGCTACCTCAAAACACATTAATGTTCTTTCACAATAATGTACCAAACTTAATGACCATCAAATGATGGCTGCATGATCTGAGATCTGGAAACCTAGATGCATTCAATTTCTTTGTCTGATTAGGTCTGTACTTATTTGGCATTACCAGAGATATCTCAACCCCTAAATAATTAACCTACAACCAATATGTAAGAAATTGCCTCACTAAGCTCACTATCCAGGACTGTTTGCTTTTAAATTATTAGAATAAATAATTTACAACCAAAAAAAGTGTGCACAAGATAGTGCCAATAAACCTGGGGGAACTTGTTCGTTATTTGCAAGAAAATTGGATGAAACACAATTCCCCAAGTACAAGCCATTCTGTAGAGTAAAAGGTGTATTAGTATTATTGCATCATGTAGGGAACAAATGAAGTCTCACGGCTGTTCTCTTCCGAGTATGCTCCCTTCATTAGCCTTTTCTCCAGAGCTATAAATACACACCATATATTGTACATAGGAGAACATAGGAGACTGCATGTTGGCATATGAAGTACATTTCTTATAGGAAAAAAACCAATCACAAAAGCATTGTAGATCATTACTGAATAAGCAAGGAGCTAAAAGAATAATATTTAACACTGAAATGGCAGCTGCGTATCATTTGGAAAATCCACAAATCATCTCTTCCAGTGGTAAAGGTTACTCTTGCTAAATCTAAATGCTCAAGAAAACTGCTTTGCAAATTTGTAATTCACAGGATTTTTATCATTTTAAGATCATTTCAAAATGAACTGCTGACAGCACTTATCTCTTGCAGAGCTCTGCAGTTACTCACACAGCACTTGCTCCACAGTGAGTCGGTGAGTGTCTCTGTGCTAGTGTCACCGGGAGCTGAAACAGGCCCTGCCAGCAAAGCAAAACAATACTGACTCTTGTTAAAACTTCAGAAATAGTCTAAAAATATTTATTCTAAAGGCACATTCAGAACTTCCAACTAAAAAGTCACATTTAGAAAGAAACAAAATTCACTGAGAAGCATTTGTCACATAAATTAGTGCTGAGGCTAAACCAGAGTTGATGACTTTGGTGTGGACACATATCCCATTAGATTCCTGAAAACTGCAAGCTCCTGGACTCAGATTGTTTGTAGCGCTTGAAGGTATGGCTTTCCCTGCACAGCAAGGTACAAAGAAGATCCTCCCTCTGTCCACTGTGGCTTGAGCTTTTGTTACAGAGGCACCGCTTCCCTGCCCTGCCTGGGCTACACACATCCTTGAAGAGATGCCCAGGAAGGGAATGCCCTAACCTAAAGAACCAGCTCCAAGCACTGTCTCCTCTTCAAGTTATGTTTTCCTACAGAGATGGTCACCAGTCTTGCATTCTTGCTGCAGCCCAGGGACAGAGACACATTTACCACATCCAGGGAAGGAGCAGCAGAGTCCCTGGCTGGATCCAGCCTCTTGTTTAAGTTTGAATTAAATGCTAGGTCTCAGCTTGATTTGTGGTGGTTTGTTGGGGTTTTATTATTTGTTAGCAAGTATCCTGGGATATGTTTCCTGACCTTGCTCTGTATTCATGCGGAAAACACAACAATCTTTTTTATTAAAAAAATAAACATTTCTCCCTAGATTATGAATCATGTCTTTGCATGACCTGTGTTCCAAGGCTTCCTGCAATCTATCTTCTTTATACTGAAAGAAATCACAGATATGAACAGCAGCTTACCTGTTCTTCTAGAAAACAATACTGGGGATACCAATTTCATTCATTTCACTCATCTTTATCCCAAAAGAACAACAACAACAGAAAAAAGGTTAGCTCTGTGGAGGAAAAGGTGTCCCAATGTCATTATTGCATGCGAGGATCAGATAAGCACCTGGTTTGTTCTGTCTGTGAAGACAGCTTTATCCAAATACAGCATAGTGCATTTTATCATTCCGTAATGGAAAAGACCTGTCACTCTTTGAATATCATCATATGGTCGGTGGCCGGCAGATAATGGACTGTTAAGTGTCAAGGTGACTGGCTTTGAATGTGCACAAAACTAAAAATTATAGACCTGTCATTCCATAGGCAGGCCACAATTAGCTGTCTATGCAATTTGAAATTTCCATTTTGCCAGCTGAATAATCAATTGGCTACAGTTTCTCAATATAGATGCATTTTTAGGCTCTTTGCACTCAGGATTTTTTTTTTTTTTATAAGGTTTTTCAAATAACTGTGCAGTGCACTTAAGCAGATGGGGTTAGGAGTGACCTGTGCAGTTATCCCCTCCTCAAACACATACACAAATACATTCACCAATATTTTAGAGTCAATACTTTTTATGTTAATTTCCTCTAGCTATGCTCTACCCTATAATGTTTCTGCCAGGATGCGGTGCTAAGGAACACAAGCTACACAAAATTCACAGCTTCAGGCGTCACAGTTGTTTGTTTCTATCAACAACATCATATTCTTTTTCTACCTTTTTCTATCAGTCTACCCTGATATGAGTTAATAATACAACATGACTTAGAAATAAAATGTTTTCAATGGTCAACTTCAAAAAGGGAAACCATTTTCTTTAGAGAACTTTTTTCTGTATTGCTTCCTAATGAAATTTTAAGGTGGTTGGGGCAGAGATCTTATTTAACGCTGCTAAAACAGCAGAGTCAAATACAGTGATCTATCAATAATGACTCTTACTCTCTGCTTTGAACCTAAACAAGCAATAACCAAAAAAAGTTCAGAATCCCACAACACATATTAATGTATGTACTGTAGCCCTTTTCATCCTGGACAAGTAGCAATCATTTGTGTTTTACAGGCTGTCTGCATTTGTAAAATAAATTGCTTAACATTGTGCCTGAATGTGAGAATAGGTTTACCAAATGGGGAGCTCGGTAAGTTCCGGATTTATGAACAACACAATATCAGGACAAGTGCTGCCTCAATGTCTTTTTGATACGAAAAAGTCCTTTAAAGATATGTTACTGCAAATCTCCTTTTTTTTTTTTTTCTTTTTTCAGCTCAGCCTGATTTGTAGCACACGATGGGCAGAATTCCTCCCATCTGATGTGGAAATGCTACACACAGCTTCTGGCCAAAGCCACTTGGAATATCGGAAAGACATTTGGGATTGTCACTGGACTTTGAACCAGGCTGAAATTTGTAGCTTTCCATTTTTATAGTACTTCATATATTGATAAAGCCTTCGCATGCAGTCCCGGGAGGTACCCGGAGATATGCTGGTACTCTGAAGAAGGCTGCTGTTCACTGAAAGCTATGGCTGGGTCTGTAGTTATGTGGCATATGGGCTCCAGTGGTGGCTGGCTCAAGAGATAATAGCTTGAGGAGCTTCTGGGCTTCCCTCATAGACCCATGCTCATTTCCTTTTCCATAGCACAATTTACTATTCCCTCATTTGTCCTCTTTAAGTCCTCCCCCCATCCTTTTTTGATGATGACTTTTAACAGCAATTATTTGAACAGTATAATTTCCAGCAAGTCATCGATGTAGCCGTACGTACAAAGCTGAGGACGTGGCAAATTACAGCAAGAGAGCAGGAACAAGAGGCTGCAGGGAGCAGAGGGGAAAGTTCTTAAACTAAAGATTGCAGAACTACACTGTTAGGCTGAATTTCCTCCCGGCTTTTTTTTTTTTTTTTTTTTTCTCCTCTCTCCCTCTAGAAAAAGAACGTTAGGCCATTAGAGAATTCAATTGGTTCCAGATGGACCCTTAACCCAGCTCTTCTAATAAAAACATTTTCCTGTTAAACAACCTGTGTCACATGGAATAGATGAAATTCATCTTTAGTATAACACCACTGAAGCCTGGAAAGACAAACCTGGAGTATCTGTAACTCAAATATAAAAATGTAATGCAACCATGATTTCTCTCACAATTAGGCAGTGGTAATTAAAAAAGTAATACTGTAGCAGACATACAATACAACTTATAAAAAATGGTAGCTGTCTTTTTTAAAGGCAGTATTCCATTTGTATGTTTTCTATTAAATTCTTCAGAAAAATCAAAATAAAACACTTGACAGTATGACTCCTAAATCACCTCTTTCATAGGCTACTGCCATTGTTAACAAATTTTATTTTACTTCTGGTTTTTAACGTATTAGTCAGAGAGACAGTTTTACTTGTAGAGAAATCAGTGACAAAAATCTCCAAGTTTGCTCATCAGACCATGGCCAATCCTTTTTGCACAAAAAAGGTGCAAAAAAAGGTCAATCCTTTTTGAACAAAACCTTTACTGTTCTAGATTAAAATTTCCGGTACTTGGAAAATAAGAACAGACTGATGTTGCATTCGGTGACAGGTTGCTTAAGCAGCTCCCATCCTCCTTCCTCCCAGCCTTCGTTCCGCCCCACACGCCAACCAGTGTTTCGGCTGGCACAGATATTTGTGTTGCCATGTAGTCAGCATATATTTTATCTTTTACCAGCTGGATCTATTCCTTGATCAAGTTCCCTGTGCCGCTGTGCAAACAGTTGTGGCAACAAATGTAAGAGCTGGGAACAACCGGATGGGAGGGGGAAGAGATGCCCGGGCTGCTTAAAGCTGTGGCTGCTGGTGAATAAATGCTCTCAGTACCACAGCCTGTGTAGCCTGTCTATCCTAGGTCCTTAGAGAGCTTCTATTTTGTTCCAATTTCTTTCAAATATGTTTACTCACATATCACCTTTGCAAAAAGCACTGCACTTCCTAATTTACAGCTGTGGAACTAAACTGCAGCAATGTTTTCAAAACATATTTCAGAGATTTAAATTCTGAGTACCTACAATGCTTTCAAAACAAGCTTTTAATTGACCTAGATGCTTTTGAAATTGTTTGCTTAAAAAAGCAACAAAGAAATGGGTTCTAGGCTATCATCCTAACCAGCAAGCTGTCCTAGCACTCTTGCTTTGTGCTTTTCCTTCCATTTTCCCACCAGAGATGGCAGCGATATAATTTATTATGATCATGAAACTGATTATGCATTCTGAAGTCAGCAGATTTACCTTAAAATAACACAGTGCCTCAGTGAAAACCATTACATGTTCACACTGGAATCTGTCTGGGCAAATGAAAAAAAAAAAAAAAAAAAAGCTACTTGCCTCAGATTCCACCCACCCTCCCCCAACACACACACACTTTTTTATCCTGGTACTATTTGAAAAAAGAAAAGGTTGCGTGGTTTTGTCCATTCTGGAAATTAAAACTTTTACAGAGTCAAGGTTAGTAGATTTTCCTGCTCTGTTTCCAGAGAGATCTGCACTCAGAACAGTTTGTTGTCTACTTGATCTTTCAGTACTCTGCTTTGAGCGAAGGGAAGAGCTTTTGCACTGCAGTTAAGAGCATTTATGCTGTGTCTCAGTCTATGCAAGCAGTCTGCATACTTTGCTATATGCTAGAGGAGGTTTGAAAGAAATAGAGAAAAAAAAAATCACACCTCCACCTTTTTCTAACATCTCTTCATCTCAGAAGACCACTGTGTTGCTAGACCATCCCCAGAAGGATGAAATAACTCCCAATTAAATTGGCCTTTGGTGAGTCCAGAGTCACACACACATGGTTAGCTGCTGCCTCATAGAAACACAACTTATTTTCACCAAACAATGCATTTATATGGCGGTACACTAGCCCTGAGTTAGGAGAGCCCTACATCCCTGTAGTTCCTGTTCAGAGAACATGAAAACATGTTAGATCCTCAGTTATAAGGAAAATTAGGAAAAGAGAAAAACAGGGTAACTGTCAAAATGAAGACAGGGCACTGGCACAAAGGGCTAGGTGATCTAATGCAGAACTGAACACCCACCCCTCACCCTTCTGTCCTTTTGCTTCTTTGAGCAACGCTGCCTCTGCAGCACTGCTTGCGATCCCTTTTCCTGTTTGTACTGGCAGGCCCTTCAAATCGGAAGGTGCAATGCCACGACGCAAGGTGTTCTCCAGGGTAACTGCTACTCTTCTCAGCAAAGCCTCAAGGAAAAGAATTGGCATCAGCATCCCCCCGCTGCTGTCTGAGGTGTGATGAGATGCACCGCCTCTAGCAGCACTGGATTTTGTCTACAGCCGTACGGAGAGTTGGAGAAGTTACCATGACATCAAATCACCCCCTCCCTCTATTTCTCTACGTGGCATTTACATCTCCCTTTGAGGTGAAAACAGATGAAGCAACAAATACAGCATGAAATAAGCCTGGACCTAGCCCTGCTCCACCTGGAGCTCAGCCACTGGTTTCGCTGGACCAGGGACGAGCCCTTTACCTGCACCAAGATCAATACGACTCTGAACAAAAGAATATCTGTTGACTCTGGGCTGCTGCGCACACCTTACAGTGGAGGTCCAGCCAGTTAAACTCTCAGGGCAGTAACGCTGTCAAGACACCCAGCTGCTAAATGAGGTGCGGGGAAAAGATTTTGCTTAATTTCTGAGAATGAGAAAACATTTATTAAAAACTACCGTACTCTAAATTCTGAAGCAATTTCACCTCCAAAAGCCAACTGCTGAAAGAACACAGTTTTCTTTCTTAAAGGCGAGGGTGCAGTTAGACTCTCCGTTAAAACTGCCATAAATAATATAGTGACTGCGCGTGTCAAGTTAACATTAAAAGAGGGGCTGTGCGACGCATACCAAGCAGCGACGTTCTCCATCTACGTAACCAAATAACGGCGGGTTTCACGCTGGGAATTTCACCCCTCTTGTTTCGGGAGGGGAACACAGGGAGACTCTCCCGAAAAGGACAATGTCACACTGAGCACACGCAGCCGAGGCTGCTGCTGGACGCCCCACCGGTACGGCCACGGGTCTGGGCACCCAGGGCTTGTGGCGGCCCCGCAGCCCGTGTGCCTGCCCGCACCGCTGTGCTCCAACTGCAGCCCAGGCCCCGCACGCTGACAGCCTCCATTAG